>NC_057810.1:21210421-21510421 GCF_018294505.1 Triticum aestivum
TCGGTCTGGAGTTACATGCGTGAAGTAGGTGTTCCCTCTCTCAAAGCCATGAAACCCCACCATGTTCTTTTGACACGCAACATGATGCCATGGAAGCACGCCTGCAAAATTGGGGTGCGTTTCGACACTCGATGCATTTTATACGTTTTTCTCCGTGGAAATACCCAGAAAAGGTCTCCCGACGTGACGCAACTTCCGTCCGTACTCCGATTCCGTCGAAAATAGGCGTGCGAGCCGGTGGGGATCACTCACACGCGCACGTAAAAGTTGGGTGCGTTTCGTCCATGTTGGCACATAATCACAGTACAAACCTGAGGTGTCGGTCTGAGGTTACATGCGTGAAGTAGGTGTTTTTAAGAAATTATATATTAAGTAGTATTTTTAATACATCTATTTAATAAATTATAAATACATTTTACCTTAAGTAGTGCTTTTAATATAGCAACTAGCTCATTATGATTTTTTAATAAACTAAAAAATGTTAGTCAGTAACGAAAAAGTCATAATCAATTATTTTCAAATAATTTATTATTTTTATTTATAATTTATAATAAACAACTTATTATTCTTACTTATAAAATAAATAATAAAATTAGATAAATAGTATTAATCTACTACTATTTTTAAACTAATAATAATAATAACAAACCGGCGACAGCGGGCGGTCGGCGACCCAATAACTGTGTGCCACGGTGCGCATGGGCCGGCCCATTAGCTGTTCGGCGGAGCGGGGCAGGTTCGGCAGGGCTGGCGTCTAGAGTTTAGTCCCACCTCGCCCGCCGAACAGTGCCGCGACCGCCTTATAAATCCGCCTCCCACGCCCCTTTCGAACGCCTATGAATCCCTTCCTGTGCCGCCCCTGGCCCCTGTGACCGCCCTGCAGGCCGTAGTACGGCCGAAAGGCCGGCTCTTTCGCCTTTGGCTTGATCGGGCCAGACCGATTACGCTCTGTACCGGCCTGCAGGGAATGGTTGGGCATTTTTTTGACATCCTTCAAATAAACCCCGTTCAAAAACGAGTTTTTTCCGACATCCTTCAAATGAGCCCAATTTCTTTTCTATAATGTTGTATTATCATGACTAGGATGCATGACTAGTTTCATGGCCTTTTGCCACTTTATGAATTTTCTATAATTTTATAGGTTCAAAAACTGAAAAAAATGACCGGACATAACGCAACGTGTTCTTCGTTTCGAAATACGCTCACTGATTTGATTCCGTGTGGGAGTGGGCATACTGACTCACATGCAAAATTTCAGGTCATTCTGAAGATGTCAAAAATTCGACCTCCTTCTCCGTACACCGTTCGGGTAGGAGCAAAGCCCCCCGTCCAAAAACGAGTTTTTTTTCGACATCCTTCAAATGAACCCAAATTTTTTCCATAGTGTTCTACCATCATGACTAGAATGCATGACAAGTTTCATGGTTTTTTGCCATTTTATGAATTTACTATAATTTTTGCGGTCCAAAAACCGAAAACACTGACCGGACGTGACACAACGTGCTCTTGGTTTCGAAATACGATGAATTTTTGGATTCTGTGTGGGAGTGGGCATACTGGCTGACATGCAAAATTTCAGGCCATTCTGAAGATGTCAAAAAATTGACCTCCTTCTCCGTAGACCGTTCAGGTAGGAGCAAAGCCCCTGTCCAAAAATGAGTTTTTTTTTCGACATCCTTCAAATGAACCCAAATTTTTTTCCATAGTGTTCTACCATCATGACTAGGATGCATGACAAGTTTCGTGGCTTTTTTCCATTTTATGAATTTTCTATACTTTTCTCGGTCCAAAAACCGAAAACACTGACCAGACGTGACGCAACGTGCTCTTGGTTTCGAAATACGATCACTTATTGGATTCCGTGTGGGAGTGGGCATACTGACTGACATGCAAAATTTCAGGCCATTCTGAAGATGTCAAAAAAATTATCTCCTCCGTAGACTGTTCGGGTAGTAGCAAAGCCCCTGTCCGAAAACGAGTTTTTTTTCACATCCTTCAAATGAACCCAAATTTTTTCCATAGTGTTCAACCATCATGACTAGGATGCATGACAAGTTTCGTGCCTTCTTGTCATTTTATGAATTCGAAACATGTCAAACGCTGACCGGACAAAAATATTACAAAAATTTAGGTATTAATAAAACAAACTTTGCGTAAAGTGCTAAACTATCAAAAGTATCAAAAATAAGATAGATAATAATAATGTGATCTGAGTTTACAATGTCCGGGCAGCTGCGACAGAGCTGCCTGTGCAGTGCAAAGTCAAATCACATTATTACTACCTGTCTTATCTACCAGGGTGCATGAATCTGCCTATTTAAGCCGGGCTGGGCGTCCTTCGGTGGGCGAGGTTGGACTAAACAAAACAATCCATCGTACCGTCCCCACCCCTGCGCCCTCGACCGCTCGCACAAGCACCTTCCAGCGGCCCACTAGGCCTATTGAAATCGACCCACCTTGCCTGTCCACGCACAGCGCCGCGAGAGGCCACTTGCACCCGCGCCTTACAGCGGCCCATAAAACTCGGCCCACCTTAGCGGTCCACGCGCAGCGCCGTGACAGGCGAGCTCTAACTTTAGTCCCACCTCGCCTGCCGGAGCTCGCCCGCACCAGCTTAAATAGCACGCCCCACCGTACTCCGCCGTGATGAGAAGAAAAATAAATAGACTGCCTACTTTCTCTATGCCGCCTGGTTGGGCCCGTGGGCCTTGTAGGGCCGAAAAGCGGTCCCTTTCGCCGCGGCTTGATCCGGATCGACTTACTAAGCCTCGCTTGGCTCCGGGTCGACGTCCTTTTTTAAAAAAATCTTCTAATTTGTTTTGCTGATATTATGTAAAATTTTTATTTTTTGGTTTTTTATTTACTTTTCTAGTTTTCATAGATTTTTTTTCAATTCAAGTTTAATTCTTTTCTGATTTTTCATTTTTTACAACTAAAATAACAGTATCGATTCAAACACTTTATCTACTTTGTTTTATTTTTATAATTTTTTCAATTCAACATTACTTTTGTTTTAATTTTAATTTTTTTAAGAGAACAATTTCATTATTTTTGGTACTATTATTTATTTTCCACCTTTGTTTCATTTTTTATTTCCTTTCCTAATTTTTATAGTTTTTTTAATTCAAAGTTTAACTCATTTCTGTTTTGAAAATTTATTTTCATTCTATTTTGCTAATATTATTTAGCTGTCCTCTTTTTTTCTTTTTTCTTTTCTTTCCTAACTTTCAAACTTTTTTTCCACTTGTAGTTTAAATTTTTCTGTTTCTATATTTTGAACAATAATTGTATACATTATAACATTAATAAATAATAGTATTAATTCGAACACTCAATTTGCAAATAATATTTTAAAACCATGCATTTAAACACACTCGATATTTCATCATAGTTTTCATAAATATTTTACATAATACTAGAAAATTAACTTAACTAAACTAAACAACATTAGGAAAATAATTAAACATTACTAAACATTATTTTGAAAGTAACCTAAACTAAACTACTCGTCCTCGACGCCGCCAAAGTCCATCTCATCGTAGAGCTCGTCGCCGTCATCGCTGTCGTTGCTGCTGCTGTCGTCGTCCAGGTCCACCACCGGCGCGGCTGGCGCGGCCGGCGCAGCCATCAAGTCGGCCACAGCGGCATGGTAGCCGGGGAAGTCCAGCGGGTCCTCTGGGTGGACGGCGACCGGAGCGAGCTGCATGTACTCCTGCACGAGGGGTGGCGGCATCGGCGCGTTCTCCGACTCCCAGATCGCCGTCAGGTAGCCCGGCATGTCCTCCGGGTCGCCGGCCTCCGTCGCCAGCCGCCTGTACACGGCCAGCAACGCCGGCTCAGGTTCCAGCGCCGGCTCTGGTGGAGGAGCGCAGCTGGACCCGGTGTCGTCCCGTGCGCGCGTGCGACGATCGCCGCTGCCAAAGCGGTTAGCGCCGCGATCACCGGCGAGGGGTCCGCGCGGCGCCGGGCGCGGGCCGACGTTCATGCACGCGCCGACGGTTTCGCGGGAGGACCGTGCCTCGCAGCGGCGGAACAGCGCGTAGCCATGCCCCGGCGGAGCGGGCACGGTGCCGACGGCCTCTTACGTGCGGTACGGCGCGACCACCTCCTCGAAGGTGCGCCCATCCCAGAGCTTATGCCGCCGCGCGCGGTTGTGTTTCGTGGGCGGGCGCGGGCCGGCGTGTGCGTGGAGGCGGCGCAGGTGGTCGTCGGCGAGGCGGTCCGCCCAGCCGGGGTTGTTGGGGGCGTACTGGGGGTCGGCGAGTTCCTTCGGCGACAGGCGCGCCCGGTACAGGCCGACGGCGCGGGCAAAGAGGTGGGTGCCGACCTCAGGCACAGGCCCCACCGGCACGCCGTCGACGCTCAGGCACCACCTCGCCGGCAGGCGCACGTCGGGCGCGGCGGGGATGACGAAGTGGGCGAGCTCCCCCGCCTCCTCGAGCGTCAAGGTGGAGCGTGCCATCACCGGCGAGAGGGAGAGGTAGGGCGCGCGAGGGAGAGGAAGGGCGCAAGATGGGCGACGCCGGCGGCAGGGGAGAAGGAGAGGGGAGGCGAGGGGTGGTGTGCGAGCGACGGCGGGGCGAGGCGCTCTTTTATAGACGAATTGGTAGGCGGGGTGGGTGCCGGCGATTAATGCCGGGGTGGCCGAGCGGTCAAGGGCGCAGAAGGCCAGGCGGCGGCATGCGAATCGGCGCCGGCGATTAATGCTGAGCGGTCAAGGGCGCAGAAGGCCAGGCGGCGGCGTGCGCGTGCGGTCAAGCGGTGGCGTGCGCAGGCGGGCGGCAGGCGCGCGGCAGGCGGTCAGGTGGTGGCGTGTGAATCGGCGCCGCCCGCGGACCGACGCCGCCGACTGGACGTCTCACTGCGTCGGCGTTAATGGATTCGCACGCCGTACCGCGCCGGATTAATGTATTAATCTAATTTGGATTTATTATTTGTGGGCCCGCCCTCCTGCTCACGCGGCGTACACCGCCCACGTACGGGCGTACATCTGGCCGTACGGTCACGCGCCTCGCTACGCCGCGGTACGCCGCCCCAACCTTAATTTCCCATGCTACCCCTACTCACTTATCCTCACGAAGGGGTATCTTCTAATCTGGACCGTTGATGTGTCCAGGGTTTGTACCGAAGAAGAAGTGATTAATCTAAGAGAAAAAAAATCCACGACTGGTCAACAATTAGGCAGTTCCATTATTTAATTTGCGGCATGTATGTGTAAGTACTACTCTGCATGCTCAACTAGCGAAGTTTAAAGTTGTATCCCGACAAAACAGTTCGCGGTTGTGCGTTTCTTTGGCGGTGGAACACTCACTTTTTTTCTCTAAGGGTCTGAGAAGAACAGTCGTTGATTGTTCAGAAAGCATGTGGCCGCTGTCTCTCGCAGTGAATGCAATGACACCATCTTTTGTGTGTATGCTTTCATCAGTCATAGTTGGTCTTCAGACTCAAACACCGGTGCCAGAAATGATCATGATGATTAACCTCTTTTCGATCTTTCTACTGAACTAGTAAACATACACGTGCAACGCACGTCTTAACTAATATTATTATTCTCTGGTAAGCATCTATTCAAGTTTGTTCTCACAAAATGGTTATACGCATTCTTATATGTGAAAACGTAAAACAAAAGCATTATGCTTAAACACACAAACAAAAGCACATATCACTGCTAGTTCCATTCTCATTGAAAAAGGGGTGTATATTCACACTAAATTGCTCCAATGTCTCCATCCCAGTAACACACCAGATTATTTTATTCAAGGCCTTGGGCATAGCTACGACATTAGCCTCAGCCTTGGATTTGAATATCTTTAGCTCAATAATATCTTGTCCAACTTTGGCGTGCAAGGTCAGCTATAAACTGGGGAATCAACACATGTTCTCTTTAATTTACAAGGCTACAAGTTACACTCAAAGTGAACACGGCTCAATTGTATGAGAAAGGGGGCACCTGACCCACCCAAAGAGTTATATGTGTTTTAGTAGAAACTTCTAAACACAAACATCATCTGCATAGTTTGCACTCCATAGTACTAACAAGATTGACTTGTTGAAGGCTGGAGCAGAGCACCTGAATCTGGCTTAGAATGCACGTTCCCTCTGAGCACTGGTGGGCTAATCCTTCCACAAGTGCAATCACCTGAACATATATTTGTTCATGCTATTAAAGACATAAAAGAAGAACACAACTGGCAAGGATTCGAGAGCTATAAAACCTTCTTTTTGCCAACATACATTACTTGAAAGGAAAGCAATGGAACTTCGGTTATCAAGAATGAGACGAGGAAGCGAGTAAAAAAGAAGAACATAACCTATCACAAATTTAAAAATAATACTACATGTTCTTTGGTGGAAACCATTTGCACAATGTTGGCAAATGACTATGAGCAATAACATTGATATGTAAATATCGTATAATTCAGCCCAACTAAAAGGCACTGTCTTGTAGAAGTATATATTGTCCAATTATTGGATTATATGTGATATTGACGGAACCACAAATGATAGGTTGTGTGTGTGAAATGGTCAAAATTCAGATTGTATGACCAAGCAATCTTTTTAGTACCGGTTTCTGAGCCTTAAAGATGACACTAATGCAGAGTTATTACTAAAGAATTTAAATATTGTTGGAAGTTTGAGATTCGGAATTTATACCTGTAAAATACAGAACTACATCAACAGGGTCAGACGTCAACAAGGAACCAATATAGAATTCAGCTCCTCCAATTTCCTAGACGAACGTATATGGAATACAAGAGAGTAGTTATAACTACATAACCATGGAGTTAAGGAAATGATACAAAGATTGCTAGAAACAAACTACGGATCCCTGAATATCATAAGGTAAGCAATTTAGCTCCTCTAGCATTATATCCATCACTATGATAGCTCTCACCTTATTGTTGTTGGCCCTAGCTAGGAATGCCGTTCATGCTTACTCAAACCAGAAAGCTGATTTCTTCAAAAAAACTAATTTGCAGGCAGTTGAGTGTGTGTTTCAAGGAGCCTTTGTTGCTGCGTGTGTACTGTATGAGCACCCAAGTGCATGTTATTATTGTTACATGGTTCTCGTACCTGCAGATGCTAATGGGGCCCGCTCATTACAATTGGTCATGGGAACCTTACGAACTGACAACGTGCTATTAAATTAGTTAGAAGTCATTTGCGACCAATGCTATGAGATAAACTGATCAAAATAAGACAGAGCAATAGCTGATTAACAGTACTTGCATACTGGAAGTGGCGAGAAGTAAAACATATCTTGGAATAGGAAATGAGACTGGAAGTTAGGTAACAAATAAGAAAACAACTTACATGCTATCGGCACATGTCATGCTCTGTATTATCTCATTTCACTCTCAAAGCTAGCTGCAGAATAAGAAAACATAGAGAAAAGTAGAAGGATGAGCAATGCAGTCTATATCATGACACATATAATCTAAACCTCAGATTAGGTTGCCCAAACATAATCTGAACTTTAGTTTGTCGTATATAGTTGAAAATATGCAAATGAGCAGTGTAGACTTTACAAAAGTATTGTCCTCGCTAAAATAAACGGTTATATGAACTAAATCAGTAAGATTTAATAGTACTCTTTTTCTTTCTAACCATAACCATGTTTAGCTGAAAGGTCTATGCTAACAATATAAGCATTAATTTAGAGAATGGCCGAATGGCCATGCATTGTAGCAGTTTAAAAAGCATATTATTGTAGCATGTCAACCTGCACACGCTGCCCAGCTTGCTATACTTGGTCCACGACATGCCCCTGGCTCTGCTGTGTAACAAACTGAGCTTTACCTCAACACCACAAACAGACATGCTCATGTTCAGCCTACAACAATTAAATTTTGGAATTAAGAAATGTGACATTTTAGGGCAAAAATATCATAGCCTACCAAACATAAACTACAATGTAGCATATCAACATCATCTGCCTCCCAGAAGCATTTAAAAGCAACTCAAATTGAATTTTGGTGTTGGATCTGATTACCTTAGATCATCGGGAACGGCACGGTACATAATCAAGAAAGATGGCAATGTAAAATAAATTATTATCGAATCTGACTTGAGATAGTAGACTAACTTAGTGGCATTTCATCAAGGACTATCATTAATCACGCAGTTCATTATCACAAAAAAGGAGGGCCAGTTGTCTATTAGAATGCACATGGGAGAATATATTGAAGCAGAAATAGAATATATGGCTGCATGTCTCAGTGCAAAATATAATGTTGAAACAATATATAAACTATGAACTTATCATAATGTAGAAAATATGGAATGTAGCATTACATGAGGTATTTTCACGGAGAAAAATGGGTACCCATGTGATAATTCTAACTGACATGATACTTTGAAATTTCTGTCATATACTTATTCACATGAGCATGGGAATCAGAGCATGTAAATGTGGTGAACCACAAATTATAGGTTGTCTATGTGAAATGCTAAAATTTCAGATTGTATGACCAAAAATGTTTATATGTTGAAACCGGAAGCACGGCTTCCGGTTTATATGCTGTAGACACTGAACTTTGTACTTTGTATCTACTACCCGTGACAAAGTTGCATCCTTTCTATCTATGATCCAGAAGAAAAATAGCTTCCTTTCTGAGTAGAAAAAACATAAATTCTTCCAATTCCATGAGCCAGGGCAGCAACACTCTTCCAATTTGTCTCTACAAAACTGTTCCAGCTAGAGCGGGCCACCATATCAAAAATGGATTTAGAAGAGTTATAACAATGGCTATACAATCAGTGCAGAGCAGAACAACACACAAGTCAAGATTTGGTGGAGAGGGGATGGGACCGTACCATGAAAACTAGAGAGAGGCCGAGGTCCACCCTCTTGTCGAGGCCTAGGTCCAGCAGCTCGTCAAGGCGGAGGTCCTGCTGCTCGGCCACGATGTCCCAGTACAAATTGCCTTCGTCTCCGCCGCCGGCGTCCTGGGCGGCGCGACCACCAAAGCTAGGAAAATTCATGTGATAGTTCATATGATAGAAAAATCTAAAAAATTAGAAGACACGATTATGGAGAAACACCGAACAGCAATATGAAATTTTAAGGCACACCACCAACTAAAATTGCCTCTTCAAGTTTCCTGGTACAAGCCTAAAATTATCACAAGAAGATAATAATGGTGAGTGTGTGCATCTTTTTCTGCTTTCAAGCTTGGTGGTGTTTTTCTAAGCCTGCTTCCAATTTCTGCATGCTAAACAGTCCAATCAAGTAACTGAACTGTCCTAATTCCTTCGCATAGTGGGCCAGTTTGCTTAGATGGTCAGACAACACATCCTGGATACCAGTAAAGATCTTAAGTGCCTTTTGTTTGTTCAGTTGATCTATGGATGCGGTGAGGTTACTGTAGATGATATCCAACTTTGAAGGAAGGTCAGCTCTAAAAGGGTCCACCACCGGCCTATATGCAACACCTAGCTTTATCTCCTCCTGCTATTTCTGAATACAGTGTAGTAATATCACGGCTACAGCTTACCAATTCTGGTCACGGAGCACAAGCTAGGTGTGCAAATAATGCATTGAGATATTGTTCGAACTAACAGAAAGTGCTACTGTGGGGATGAAAAATGAGGTAAAAAACTGAACCTGCTTTTAACTGCTGGTCAATAATGAACTCCTTCAGGTTATAGCACAAACTTGAAAGGCTGGAACAAATGGCCTACTTTCTAGAAACAGAGAAACACAATAAGGGGATATAGAAGTGATAAAAGGTAAACACCCAACACCAGCGAACATTTTGTACAAACTCGTTGTATAATCAGTACCACTGATAGCTCATCCTTAGATCCTAAACCTTCTGAAAAAAACTCAAATTCCAGAGAAGAATGTTGTATCTAGGTAAATATTTATGGTGGAATTCCTATTAAATGTTGCTCTGCTCCAGTAAAGCTAATGGTAGCTACACCAGAACATCATGCACTAAAATGACCTCTCTGAGGTATAAACTATACGGTGCCACGGAAAGAAATGAATGCAGCAGCTAGCTAGAAAGAAAGTGAGCAAAACTCTATACATGCACTAAAAGGACTTTATGTGAGGGAGAATATTACTTACTTGTGTATGTGAGATTCAGGAATGCAACACCGATGCTTGTGATCCCTGCCAGCTCACCTAAAATTGAAGTAGCCTGCTCAAAAGAAAAGTGGGAAAGTCAACATACATATAATCAAGACCATAATTGTCCTGCCCAAGTGAGACTTTCCAAAAATCCCAGCCAATTCATGAAACCAGGACAAGATCTTTACATATACACCGATTTTGCAATCACAAGCATGAACTTCTCTTGTGTGCAAGCATCATATCTCAGGCAATACCATCAATTTCGGAAATTATTGAACTACTATTTTGCCCTCTTTGGAGTCTGGACACAACCACATCTTTCTCCCTCGTGCTTCATCAGTCCATCCAATTGACGGTTCATCAGACTCTAAGGTAGCTAGTCTGCAGATTAGGAATAGTTGAGCTTCAGAACGCAAGGCAAACTTACTTGCTTGAGGACCGGGGGCGGCGGGGCGGAGGCCAAGCTGAGTGGGAGCGCGACGGGCGGCTCCGGCGGCGAGCGGATCCAGGGGCGGGGCGGCTCCGGCGGCGACCTGCGGCGAAGGGCGACCAACGGCTGCTCCGGCTATAGCGGCGACCCGCGGCGGCTCACGCAGCGAGCGGCGAGCAGCTCCCGCGGCGGCTTCCGCGGGCGGCGGCTCCAGCGGCGAGCGGCTCCTATGAAGGCTCCCGCGGCGAAGCGCGGCTAACGACTGACGGAGTTCTGCCGGAGTTTGCAGGGCGGCGAACGGCGCGGGAGGAGGAGGGGGAGGTCGTGCGCGTAGGGGCGAGAGTCGTGCGAAGAGGGAGGTTGTGCGGGCAGGGGCGAGAGTCGTGCGACCGGTTTTGTCTTCTATTTTTACGGCGGGGCTGGGTTATCGATCGATGGCTTGGCTTAATGCGTGGTTTGCAGTGTTAAACACCGAAGGATTAAGGGCCATTGGATTTAGCTGATGGATGGACCAGATTGTTTGGATCTGCCCCTCTCTTTCTTTTATAGTGGTAGTAGATGGGCATGTACCAGCTGTTTATGCATTAGCTTCTATTTTCACTAAAAATCTACAGAATTCAGAGTTCTCACGCGAGAATAAGTTGGATAAAATATTTGATGTTATTCTTGGGTATTAGCCAGCAACAATTTGAAGCTGTCTGTGCTCTTCTGCTGCCACTTCAATAAGGTGGCTTGGTTGCACACAAGGCTGGCTACCTTGAAACAAATTCCTCAATGCTAAAAGAAACATTAAGATCATAGGGGTCATTCTTCTCTTCGGCATACAAAGTAAGAGCATCTCCAACAGCCGCCCAAAGCGCCGCGCGCTAAAAACTACTTTGCCGCGCGTGCTTCGCCTAGTTGTGCGCGGCCTGCAGCGCTGGCTTCAGCAGCGGCGCTAAAATGCAGTGCGCACGCGGCTCCAGCAGCGCGCAAAAAATGCAGCGCACGCGACTTGCCGGGACGCTCCACAAGTTCAAAATCATGCCCACAAGTTCATCCAACCAAGTTCAAAATGCAAACCAAGTTACTACGTCCACATAGCCTGCTTCTACGATACAAAATGCGTACATCTAGACTTCTCCAACGATATATAGTTCTACTACGTCCACATAGCCTGCTTCTACGATATAAAATAAAACTAAAAACTACTATTACTCGTTCTCCGACTCGGACTCTGCCTCGGTGATGTCCTCCTCCGACGTCTGAGCATAGGCGTCAAGAAACCGCTCGTCACGGAAGTCCCAGGACGACGCATCTCCTAGCGTCATGTTGTATTTAGCGACTGCCTTCCGCGTTCGCTTGTCCTCGCGATAGGCGGCTCTCTCCTTCCTCCTCTCCTCCCTCTCCACCCTCCTCTAGGCGAAGAACTGTTCTTCGTTTATGATGTCTTGCGGAAAGCGTTGCCTCCACAGCGCCATGGCTTCCTCAACCATCTCGGCCAAGCAAAGACGGCGCTCCCGCCTCCGGTGTTTGCGACGATCCTCGTCAGTGTTAAGCCACGGGAAAGGCGCCAACTCCTGTGCCCGCTCCCGCATCGACACGTCGGTGAAGTTCATGTCCCAACAGGACCGCCGAAGGCGCCACGCCCCAGTGTCGTCGCGCCGGCGCCATTCTGGGCGGTGTCGAAGGTTCCAAGGCCGAGGCGCACGCCGCCGCCCGACTGAATCGAGGCGGAGTAGGTGCCGGACGGGCGCACGCGGACGCTGCGGTAGCCCGATAATCCCCGGCGGCGAGGCGGGCATGGTGGCGCGATGGTGGCATGTCAGCGGCGAGGAGAGAAAGAAGTAGAGAGAGCGAGAGAGAGCGGCAGAGGGCGCTGCAATTTTATAGGCGCGCGCGAAGCGGCGCGCCAAATCCCCCGCGCGCGCTTGTTTCCCGCCACCGCTGGAGCGTGCGAAACCGGTCGGTGCGCGCTAAAAAGCAATTTTACCGTGCGGGCGCGTCTTTTAGCGCGCCTGTTGGAGATGCTCTAAGAGTGGAACTGATAGTTGGTATGTCAACACTTCAACAGTAAATCACATGCACCCTCCAGATTTACAAAATATGAGAGGTACGAAAAAAACTATATAAGTTTTAAAAGAAAGATGTTCAAAGCATTAAACATGAGACGAGACCGGGTATATATAGAGGTAATAAAAAATAGTAGCATCTCCCATACAGAAAACATTCAATTGAATATTACAGGTTTGAAACATTAAACATGAGACGAGGCTTTGCTATACAGCTTGGATCCCCTCATGGAAAAAAGCTTATCGTTTCTCATAGGTATGTTGCAGTTATGGAAGCAAACAAAGCGCGTATGATTCCAATCATGCCCATATATAACAGCTCTGTTACGACCTTGCATCAAGGAGCATGGTAATTATATGCACGTGTGCTGAACTAGTCCACCGGAGTGGCAGTAAACAGAGCGATTAACTAAAGGATATGCCAAACAAATGTCGTAGATATTCACGGCGCAACATCCAACATCTGCCTCATGAGCTAGTTTGATGGTCATTGTTTTAAGCCTTGGCGCCCTTCTCAGTGTCATTATCACGAGATCTATTTCATGGTTCTCTCCTCTGAAGTTGTTGATTTCCACTTCTTCGAGATTAGTCAAGGAGATACTTTGGCTCCTCCAGTTCTTGGGCTCATCACAAGGGCAGTTTTCAAGGCATTTTAGCTGTAATATGAAAAACATTACAGTGTATCATGAACAAAGATTCTTATGCATGACTAAGATATATAAGAAGCATGGAGAATTACCCTGGACCAGTCCCATAGGAAAATCTTAAGCCTTTGTGTAGTAGTCTGGATGTGATGCATCATAAGGAGATGCTGCACAAATGCTGGTAGCTGGAAGTTTCTTCAGCTCCTGCTCAAAGTCCAGCATAACGCCCAAACGATTCTACGAAACAACATAATTATTTAGCATGATGTGTACCATGGAATCCTTACAACCAGTTTAGCTAACAAATCTAATAGTTTAAAAAAGTTGGCAGACAAGAGACAGACACAAGCATGTATGTGCAAAGAAAGGACATGGCAGCGTAGGGGACTCTCCACATATGCATTTCTGCTACCTCCTACATAACAGAAGCTTTTCTGCCGTGCGTGTGCTGCTTGCCTGCTTCCCGCTTGATTGGTGTGTGGTGTTCTCTCCACATATGCTTTGCCTTGGTGTGCCAGTGCGACTTCCAGTTTGATTTGATTGAGTAAAAAGCATAAAACTAATACTTTACAGGCCTAGGTTATAAAAAACTACCGAATATTTTTTTCGCTGATAACTACCAGATCAGAGGTTGGCTGTTTCAAAAAACTCTAATTGTCCAGTGCTTTACAATTGATCGTCATTATGACAGTTGGGGCCCGCATGTAAGAAAAACGATTGTTTTGACCGTTTGTTTGACCGTTAAATGACAACTGGGGCCCACGTGTCAGTGTCCCTGCAAACTTAAAAAAGCAATCATGTCCCTTTAAAATTTTAAAAATGCAATCAGGTCCTAAAACAAACTGAAAAAAGCAATCAGGTCCCTCCCGTGCTCAAGATCCAGAGGGGGCGCACTCGCCGCCGTGCTCGTCGCGGAGCTCCCCCCCCCCCCCCCCCGAGTCCCCGTCGTGGCGTCCGTTGCGCCTAGCTCCCTTCCAGCGCCGCCGCACAACTCCCTCTCGTCGTCCGTCACCCGCCCAGTGCGCTCCGCCGCGGAGCTCCCTTCCAGCGTGCGTGCAGGCTGCCGCCTCCTCCTACCGGCGAGCTGCGCCTGCAGCCGCCGTGAGCTCTCCAACGTGCGCGGCAGCCCAAGCCCCTGGCCATGGCGCTCGGCTGGCGGCAGCCCATGCCCCTGAGCGCGGCGGCCCGAGTCCTTGCCCCCTGGCCATGGCGCTGGTTGGTGGCGGCCCGTGCTCCTGGGTGCCAGCTGCTCCTCGCGCGGCGCTCCTTCCCGGAGTCGGCCCTGGCTTGGCGTGCGGCGGTGTGGCGGAGGTGGTGGAGCTCGGGCCTTGGTCAGGAGGAGAAGGGAGAGAAGAAAAAGATAAGAGGAAGAAGAAGGAACTTACATGTGGGTCCCACATGTAAGATAACGGTCAAACAAAACAGTCAAACAAACAGAATGTTTAGGAGTGGGTCCGACCTGTCAGAATATGGTTTAAACTGCTAGTGACGAGCGTTTTGGGTTTTTTGAAACAGCCGACCCTTGATTTGGTAGTTATCAGCGAAAAAAAATATTTGGTAGTTTTTTGGAACCCTAACCTGTAAAGTAGTAGTTTTATGCTATTTACTCGATTTGATTAGATTTGGTATGGTTTGATCAACCTTGCTCCAGCTCCGGAGCAATTGAGGAATAAAGCAGAGTGGGTGTTCAGCTTCTACAGCATGAACCCCTGAGTGGTTGCGTGCTCACTCTGCGTGTGTGGTGGTGCTTCACGGTATGAATTGAAAAGCTTAATTGGTGTGTGGTGTTCCCACTTGATTGGTGTGTGGTGTTCTCTCTGCATAACATATGTGTTGCCTTGGTTCGGCGGTGTGGCTTCCAATTTGGTTTGATTGTATTGGATTTGATTTGATTTGGTTGATCAACCTTTGCTCAAGCTCCTGAGCAATTGATGAATAAAGCAGAGTGGGCGTTCAGCTTCTGCAGCATGAGGTAGTTTGGGAAACAGGGAAAGGTCTAGATCAAATCAAGAGGAAACAGGGTTGAATGAATCTTCTTTTGCCTGGGCTCGGCTGTGGACGTCCGGAGTTTCCTGCTGTCTTTCTGATGCCTGTAGTTTCTGAATGATCCTCCTCCTCTGCTTCTTCTTCGTATAACCTTGGGTATGACATCGCTGCCACCCTGGGCTGCCACTCCGTTTCTGGCTTCTTCAGTTAACATGCAGTCTCCATTTTACCATCGTCGGCACGGGCAAAAGAAAGATGTTCAAAGCATTAAGCACGAGACTGGGTATATAGAGGTAATAAAAAATAGTAGAATCTCCCATACAGAAAACATTCAATGGAATGTTACAAGTTTGAAACATTAAACATGAGAGATGAGACGAGACTTTAGTATACAACTTAGATCCCCTCATGGAAAAGCTTATCGTTGCAACATAGGTATGTTTCAGTTTTGGAAGCAAACAAAGCTCGTGTGATTCTAATCATGCCCATAACAACTCTGTCACGACCTCCTTGCATCTAGGAGCATGGAAATTGTATGCACATGCGCTGAACAAGTCCACCAGAGTGGCAGTAAACAGAGCAATTAACTAGAGGATATGCCAGAAAAATATCGTAGATATTCACGGCGCAACATCGAATGTCTGTCTCATAATCTAGCTTGATGGTCATTGTTTTCAGCCTTGGCGCCCATCTCAGTGTCATTATCACGAGATCTATCTCATGGTCCATTCCTCTGAAGTTGTTGATTTCCACTTCTTCGAGATTAGTCAAGGAGATACTTTGGCTCCTCGAGTTCTTGGGCTCGTCACAAGGGCAGTTTTTACGACATTTTAGCTGTAACATGAAAAACAATACAGTGTATTTTGAACAAGATTCTTATGCATGACTATAATATATAGGCAGCATGTAGAATTACCTTGTACAAGTCCCATAGGAAAACTTTAAGCTTTTGTGTAGTAATCCGAATGTGATGCATCATGAGGAGATGCAGCACAAGTGCTCCTAAAACATGTCCCGTTACGTTGAGATATAGCTCCAACACACTAAAGTTGGTACCTGGAAGTTTCTTCAGCTCCTGCTTAAAGTCCAGCACCGCGCCCAAACGATTCTACGAAACAACATAATTATTTAGCTTGACGTGTACAATTGAGTCCTTACAACTAGTTTAGCTAGCAAATCTAATAGCTTAAAAAAGTTGGTAGAGAAGAGACATACACAAGCATGTATGTGCAAAGAAAGGACATGGCAGCGTAGGGGCCGCAAACATGCATCTTCCTCTTCCTTGCTACTCGCTATCGTCTCTAAGTTCAAGCACTGGAGCGACCAAAAACCAAACATAAGCACTAAATTTGTCTTATATCTGAACCACCATGAGACCTTCTGCACCATTGGAGTCGAGATGGACACGCTAAAGTCTGAGTTGGAAGGAACATCGAGCTTCGGTTGCTTAAGTAGTGGAGTCACGATTTGGATGCCCTGACATTTTGTGTCTCCATATACACTAAGATCAAGCTCCTGCAGCGACTCCGAGTGGATTGTAACATCATGTGCCGATCTATCTGCCATCATCTTGAGCACGCGCAAGCGCGGACAGCGGGTGATCATTGTGACAAGGTTTATGATGGTGCAGCCCGTGAGGCACAGCCTCTCCAGAGCTGAGAACTCTCTCGCTGGTAGCTGTGTAAATCGAAAGGTGTGCAATTTCATCTCGATCAACATGGCCTAGTGGACGTAGGGTAGGTTGACATTAATGGATTCGAAAGAGCTGTTAGTGAAGATGAGCTCCTGTGGAGAGAGCCTCGCCGCGGCGCGCATAAGGGTGGCAAAGCGAACGCCGTTGCCACTGTGCCTCCTATTATTAATTTGGTCGCATTCGATGCCAACAAGGGACACTGTGAGACAGCCGCATCGAGTGTGGCGAGCGCGGCTTGGAGCGAGCCAAGCTCGACCTCACGGAAGGTGACCCTGAGCACCCGTAACCGTGGGCAGTGATTGAGAAAGGCGTTGATGTCGACGATGTTGCCAGAGATAGACAACCTATGGACCGCGGGAAACTCGCTGCCAGCCTGCGGCGGTTTGACGCGGAGGAGACCCGTGTCCAGCTCGATGGAGGTGGTGCGGCGGAAGCAAGGCATGACGATGTCAACGGGAGGGCCTGACTTGAACACGGTTCCCCGCGGAAGGATGAAGATCAGCTCCTCCGGTGAGAGCAGCTTGGCGGTGCGCAACAGCGACTTGGCGCGGGCATCATTGCGCAAACGCAACGCCTTCAACACACTCCTGGCGAGATGGATGTCGAGAAGGGACGCGGCTGTACGGCGAGGGACACGGGCGTTACGGAAGGTGAGACCAGGGAGTTGGGCCAAGAGGCCGCGCCACCGGCGCGGGCGCAGCGCAGATGCACAAGGATCTGGAGGAGCATGTCGTTGGGGAGCGCCCTGGTGTGGTCATCTCAACCCGGACCACTCGGCGGCGGCGAGCGCCTGAGAGCATCTCCAACAGGCGCCCAACGCGCAACATGCTAAAAATCAGTTTGCAACACCGGAATCGCCAGCTTTTGCGTGCCGCGGTGCGCTGGTTTCAGCGGTCGCCGCAAAGTAAAGCGCGCCCAAGTCGCTCCAGCAGACGTGCTATATTGCATCTTTTTTTAACTACGATTCGATACACATTTTGCTCCGATAGTACAAATGTGCACACATAAACTACTACTACTCGTTATTCTTTGACTCGGACTCTGCCTCGATGATGTCCTCCTCCGACCTCTGAGCGTAGGCGTCAAGGAACTGCTCGTCACTGGAGACCCAGGACGACACATCTCCTAGTGCGATGTTCAATTTGGCGATCGCCTTCCGCGTTCGTTTGTCCTCGCGATAGGCGGCTCGCTCTTGCCTGCTTTTCTCCCTCTCCGCCCTCCTCTCCGCGAAGAATTGTTGCTTGTTGATGACGTCATGCGGGAAGCGTTAGCGCCACAGCGCCATGGCTTCCTCGTCCATCTCGGCCAGGCTAAGACGGCGCTCCCGCCTCCGATTCTCACGACGATCCTCCTCGGTGAGAAGCCGCGGGGGAGACGCCAACTCTTGTGCACGCTCCTGCGTCGCCACCTTCTCGAAGTTCATGGGCGAAGTCAAAGGTTCCGAGGCCGAGACGCACGTCGCCCGACCGAATCTCGGCGGAGTAGGTGTCGGACGGACGCACGCGGACGCCGCGGTAGCAAGAAGCTCCCCGGCGGCGCGGCGGCATGGTGGCGCGATGGTGGCATGTCGGCGGAGAGGAGAGAAAGCTGTGGAGGGAGCCACGAGAAGCGGCAGAGGGCGCTGTAATTTTATAGGCACGCCAGACGCGGTGCGCCAATTCTAGCGCGCGAGCTGACGCTTTTTCCCGCGCGCGCTAGTTTCCCACCTCCGCTGACGCGCGCTAAAACGTCCTGCGCACGCTAAAATGCCAGTTTACCGCACGCGCGGGTCTTTTGGCACGGCTGTTGGAGATACTCTGAGGCAAAAATTGGAAATCCATCTTACAGAACCCTCTGCACGCAACAATTGGAAATCGTCCGTGGTGCGGCCCAGCCCAATTTCTATGTCCGGACATCACGGCCCACGAAGCAGCAACATCAAATGGCGAAATCTATTACTAGTAGTGAGATTATGCATGTGCCTCGTAATAAACAAAAACTCGTTTTCTTTTCTTTTTTCTTAGTTGTTTTTGTTTATTTTCTATTTTTTATTTTAAAAATAAAATAACATTTTCGGAAATAAGTGATCACTTTTCCAAATACAGGAATATTTATTCTAAATATGTGATCATATTTTAAAATTTACATGAACATTTTCGAAATAGGTGATTATGCATGTGCCTCGAAATAAAAAAAAGACTTTTTACGTTTTGTTTTCTTTCTTCTTAGTTGTTTTTCTTTATTTCCTATTTTTCTTATTTTCAAATTACACCAACATTTCTGAAATGCGCGACCACTATTCAAAATACATGAATTTTTATTATAAATATGTGAACATATTTGATATTTACATGAACAGTTTTTAAATACTTGATAAATAATTTCTATTATATTTTTATCAATGAATATTTATTTAAATATATGATGAACATTTTTGCAAAATACGATAAACAACTTTTAATATGCAACAAACATTTTGTCAGTATGCGATGAACTGTTTCCAAAACCGTGATGAACAATTTTTAATACGCCATAAATGTTTATTAGTACACGTTGAACCTTCTCTAAAAACAGCATGAACATTTTCGTACACGGAAATTAATACATGATGAACCTCTTTAAAAAACACGATAAATAATTTTGAATACACGATGAATATTTTTAAATACATGATGAACCTTTTTCGGAGAATACGGTAAAGAACTTCCAATGCACGACAAAATTATAAACAAATAGATTGGACTTTTTAGTACATGATGATTTATTCAATATACGATGAATATAGTTTCAATACATGTTGACAATTTTTGAAATGTTCATGCTTTATTTAAATACATCCGTTCCATAATGCAGCGCCTATAGACAATTTAGGAAGTCAAACTTCATCAACTTTGACCAAGTTTCTAGAGTAAAGTATCCACATATATAATATAAAATTCATATCACTACATAAAACAAGAGATATACTTTCATATTATATTAATTTTGTATTATTTTTGTTGGTATTTTTCTCAATAAACTTGGTCAGATTTTGTGATCTTTGACTTTAAGATAAAATAAAAAAACTATGCGCACTACATTGTGGAATGGAGGGACTATAATCATGTATTTTAAAAAGTATTCATGCTTTTAACAAAGTGTATATGTATATTAATATTTTTTAAACAACAAGGAAACATAAAAATGGAAACACAAAATGATTAACGGAAAAGGAAAAACATTTTAAAAAAGGAAAATCAGAAAAAAGAAACATAAAATTAAATGAAAAGGAAGATCACTCTTTGTTATGTTGGAATACCGATTTAAATTAGGAAGGGGACATATTTTTACACTTTATTCCCTTGTTACTTGTCTCTCTTGTAGGTCAAGAAAAAACATGTGCACCAGTTTTTTTTTTGTCTCTCTGGAGAATGGGCTTGGCAGGCTTTAAAGGCAACAAACGTGAGGTGGTTGGGCATTCTTCCTATTCCTACGATATGTTTGGCGCCGCCGGCCGACAGAAGCTCTTTCTTATGCCGCGAATCTATGTACCTGCTTCTGCTTGCCCGTGGCATTTCAGTTGGTTTGTTGATGATAGATAGTAGAAATGTGAAACTAATTTGCCCCCATTCAGTTAATTTCTTAGTGAGGTGATAGATATGTACGACTACAAACCTAAAATTTATCACCCCATGGCGTAAATCAATCTTAGGGATTTTCTTCTGTCATGCTCAAATTTGTCCCTTGGCGGACCTAACTGTCGAGTTTCCTTGGCGCTACAGAAAATTACAGGGTAAAGGAGAAGTGACAATTTTTCTAGAACTGACCATGTACTGTTTCTTTTAGCAATTAGCAGGAAGATTGGACAGCAAACAGACAGCGTTGCAATCTTTTATCTTTTACAGTATCTTTATCTTTAAATCCTGCAGCTAGCCAGGCACAAGCAAAGAATTGATTTTTGTCTTTAGTGAAAGAAAAAAAAAAGGCAATTCTCTGAATGAAAGAGGAAAAAGGAAAGCAAAAGGAAAAGGTATCACCACTTTCTTTTATTCTGTACACACGCACAAGCAAGAAGCACCCAAATATTTTCATCGCAGAATGTTACTTGTCATCCACTTTGGCTCTCCAATCCGGCCATCTTGTTGTGGCACCTGAACAATCTATTTATTTATTTATTTTGAAAGAAGAAGGTGGTGGCGTGCCAACCTTATATTTCAAAACAGGCAAAGCCTGATGAAGTAACAAGTACAAACCGAGACTTGGCCATTGCACCAAGGTGCAAAGCACAACTGTAGCATCAGAAAAGAGAGAGGGGGGGGGGGGGGGGGGGGGGGGGGAGGTAGATTACATCATGTCTAAGGTGTACTTAGATGGTAATTGTTTGGCACCAGGTTTGTATATCCTCCTTAACTGCTTGAGTACGTGCTCTATTGCTCCACAGATTTAGCATGTTGGCTGCATAGAACTGAAGGTAAGTCTCGGTCCAAACCTTGCAGTTGAAAACCCGATCATTCCTAGCATGCCATAGAGTGAGGGCGCATGCTGCAAAGGCGACATTCCATTGCCGTGTGAAGCTAAGCTGGTGCTGTGCTTGTTGGACAAAGGCTATTATGTTAGGCGCTGAGCAAGCCAAAGAAACCAGTGCCAGTTTACTCCAGAGGACAGAAGCCTGAGCACAACGCAGCAGCAGATGATCAACGGACTCCACCGCAGGGCAGGTGTCGCAGTGTGCAAAAGGTGCAACAGCAGACCATCCCTTCTTAACCATGTTGTCCCTGGTGTTTAGGCGGCCTTTGAAAGCAAGCCAGAGGAAAATCCTATGCTTTAGAGGAATCAACGAATCCCAGACCCATGGGATGAAGGACGCGAAAACCCCCCGGAAGGTAAGCAGTTTGTAGAAGTTACTTGTGCTAAGCTGTCCAGCGCCGGAGACAGGGGTGCGGTGGTCTTCATTGTCTAGATTAGGGGCGACATCAGACAATATATCAGGCAAGGCCATAAGCTCAATCGTTGCCGTCTGGGAGAGATTAGGATGTAGTTGTATGGCCCATGATCCATTGTCATACTGTGAGAGCACGGAGCAAGCTGGTTGAACTGCGAAGGAAAACAGTGTGGGGTACAACAAACAGAGGCGACCTGCATCCAACCATTGATCTGTCCAGAAGGATACCAAATTGCCTGTACCCACGACACATCTCGAGGAGTTTATAACCAAAGGGATAAGATCTTTGAAACCTTTCCAGATGGTTGTATCTCTGTTTCGGGCACCATGAGGAATAGCAGACTGGCAGTAGTGTGTGGCAAACCATCTATAGCAAGGAAGGGCAGAACTTTGCAGGATCTTTGAAACAAACGTGCACATCAACGCTTGATTGTGAGCTTGCAGCTGCCGGACACCTAAGCCGCTGTTGATCCGTGGTTGAGAAACAATATCCCAAGCTACCAGACAGTGACCACCCTTGACTTTGTTCTTTCCTTGCCAGAAGAAAGCACGCAGTAGCCCTTCCAACTTTCCAATGGATTCCATGGGCCAGGAAAAACAAGCCATGAAATAACTTGGAATGCCCGCCAGCACTGAGTTGATGAGGGTTAGCCGCCCACCTAGAGATAAGTAAGTGGCTAACCATCCAGAGAGGCGACGATCAACCTTCTGAATGACAGGCAGCAGCATACCATGAGTGATTTTGTGCAAGGACAGAGGCAGACCCAAATACGTGCAAGGAAAGGAGGAAACTGGGCAGCCAAGTATCTGAGCAATAGCAGAGGAAGTGCTTGTGTCCACAGAAACAGGCACTAGAGTGCTTTTGTGAAAATTTATAGTGAGCCCAGAAAAAGCAGAGAAAGCTGTGAGGACTGATTTGAGGACTTCTGCTTGCTGCGTGCTGCCTTGAAAAAGAATCAGTGTGTCATCTGCATACTGTAGAACCGAAAAGAAGCTGTCTGAACCAAGTGGGTTTAGGAAAGAGCCAGTTCGAAACTCGTGGCAGCACATCCTCTGCAGCACATCAGCGACCAGGATGAAAAGGTAAGGGGAAAGAGAATCCCCTTGCCGAAACCCTTTCTTTGCCTTGATGAGCAGGCCCAACTCCCCATTTAGTAGAACTCTAGAGCTGCCAGAAGACAAGAGAGCGTGTATCCAGTTTTCCACACTTGTGGGAAGCCCCTGGCATCAAGGATCTTGCGGAGGCAGCACCAACTCATGCTATCGAAGGCCTTATGAAAATCCAGCTTCAAAGCAATGACTGGCAGTTTTCGTTTGTGAGCATATTGGATCATCTCTGCAGCTAAAGCAAAGTTCTCAACGATTGATCTACCCTTCAGGAAGTCGGACTGAAGCGTGTGGATCAAGTGAGGGATCCGTACTTTTAGCCGGCTAGCCAGAACCTTCGAGGCCAGCTTAGGTAAACTGTGCACCAGAGAGATCGGCCTGAAGTCACGTATTTCCAGAGGTATATCCTTTTTTGGCAGCAGTGTGATGAAAGCAGAGTTGATGCCTGAAAGATCCAGTTCATTCTTATGGAAAGCAGTAAAGAATATAATCAGATCATCCTTAACCAGCGACTTGAAAGCCTTGTAGAACTCGTTGGTAAAGCCATCAGGGCCCGGGCTCCGGTTGTTAGGCAAGGAGTTGATAGCTTGTACTATCTCAGCCCAGGAGAAGTCCACTGTGAGCTCTGACAGGTCAAGCGGGGTATATAAAGAGGCGACATCAACAGTATCCATCGAGACTGCAGGTTGTCCCAAGATATCCTTGAAATAATCCGTAGCCAAACGCAGCTTCTGAGAGGTGTCAAAGAATTCCACACTTTCCTGGACAAACACTCTGATCTTATTGCGTCGAGCTTGGCAGTTGGCCGCTGCATGAAAGAACTGGTTACTCTCGTCCCCGGACACGCACCAACGCAGCTTGGCCCTTCTACGCCAAGCAGCAGTTTACCAGAGGATCAGTTGCTCGGCCTTGGCAGCCGCGGAGACCCCGAGCTCTGTTTCAATAGAAGAAAGCGGCCTCAACTCTTCAACAGCGTTTAAATAGGGCACAACATGCTTATTGTTGTCCACCAGGATCCGGAGACTGGGCTTTGATCGGCACCACTGCCTTAAAGCGGCACGTACGCGCCTCATTTTGAAGCTGATCAAAGAAGCAGCAGAACTGATCTCACGAGTGCCACGAGACCAAGCTTGGGAAATGATGTTGCAGGGCTCCGCCATCTCTAGCCAGTGATTTTCTATACGAAACAGCTTACTCCTTGGTGTGTTTGTTGAGAAGGAAAGGAGCAAGGGCGCGTGATCAGACGCCGTTGTGGGAATGCATGAGACAGTTGATTGCAAAAAGCTGAGATTCCAGGCTGCATTGACAAGCACCCGATCCAAACGGACAAGAGTAGGCTGCTCTCTCTTGTTAGACCAAGTAAACAATCTATTATCAATCTGAACATCGTCCAAGGCATGGTCCCGGATCCAAGAATTAAAAGTTTCCATCAAACTCCAGTTGATCTGACCTCAAGATTTCTCATGTGCATATCTGTACATATTGAAATCTCCCATGACCACCCAAGGCATGTCAGGGGAACTGGCAACACTGCTAACAGCCTCAAAGAAACTCAATCTCCCATGATGCAGGTAGGGTGCGTAGACAGCAGTGAGGAAGAATTCGTTGTTTGTTGATGTAGAAACCAACTTCAGAGTAACATGGAACTTATGCAGTACAACCATCTGACCGGAAAACACGTCAGGGTCCCAAGCAATCAGAATGCCTCCAGCCGCACCACCAGACAGAGTAGCAACATGTTCCTTGAGGTTTGTGGGCAAGAAAGCTCGTAACTTGAAGTTGGAAATGGACGACAGCTTTGTTTCCTGCAAGCAAACAACACAAGGGCAACAGGCGGTTATAGTATCACGGACCAACGAGCACTTGTCATCCTCGCCTAGTCCACGGACATTCCAGTTCAGAAACTTCATAGTGTAGTAAGGAACACACAACCCAAAGCAAGGAGGAACAAAAGCATGTGCAATATGACCATGAGGAGACAAACATAACATAAAACTAGGATTTGTAACTTGGAGGAACAGCGTACAGACTCATGACAGACTGACCATAGCAAACTACGGACCTTGAAGAAAGGCAAGGCCGGACTAACTAGAGGTACTAGGTAAAGTAGAAACAAAGGAAAAGTACATAACAACATGCAAGACTGATAACTGGGACCAACAACTGCAGGTAACACTGCCCGAACGCCTGAAACTGAGGCTCCCAGCCTAAACATTGGATGAACTGAACACGCATGTAGGAGAAACAGGGGCAGCACCAGCGGAGGCAGAGGTGTCGTCTGACAAGACATGAATGGCATGGATCTTGGCTTGTCCAGGATGGCGGAAGCATTGAGGTCGCAGCACTGCGCAATCTTCTTCAGTTTGCCATGGGTCATAGGTGACGACGTGTTCAGCAGAGGCGGCTCAAGCAGGCTGGCCACGACCGCGGTCTTCGTCTTCTTACGACGGCGAGAAGAACCAGAGCGTCGTGACGACCCTGAGCTGGAGTCGGATCCAGTCGCCACCGCCTTCCTCTTAGCTGCACGCTCAACAGAGCTGAGGCGCACGCCGTCGTAAGCACGACTGATGCGCGGGCTGCGTCGGGGCGAAGCAGTGAACACAGGTGGCAGCTCCTCCTCCACTGCCTGCAGATCGAGGCCAGGCTCAGTGTCCTCCCCATGGCCCCCCCAGTCGCCTGATTCCATAGGCTGGATCTCGGCCGCCTTGTTCAGGTCAAGATCGACGGAGGCGGCCGCGGCCTCTGTCCCCACCCCCTGAGGGGGAGCGGGGAAGAGTGGGAGCAGAGTCTTGGGAAGGAGCTCATCGGCGCCCGGCTCGCAGGCCGGCTCACGACAGCTGCAGAACACGGTGGCGACCTGAGGAGGAAGAGCGGCGCAAGCACCGTGCTGCAGATCGGTGGAAACGACTGGAGATGGTTGACCACACGGCAGGACCCCCGGCTCGGGTCTAGGGATGCGATGAAAAGGCCTGGAGCAGATAGGCTGGGCCACAAGGATCTGATGGGCCCGGTAGTGCTGCTGGGCCGGGAACTGGGTCTCCGCATAGGGCCCACCACCAGAGAGGACAAGAGCAGGCCCAACTGCAGGGAGCAGCCCAACAGGCACATTTGGTTTGGGTGGGTGTCTACATTCAACTGAGGGGAGAAGCGGAGGCGTACGTGGGCATGGCCCACCCGACAGCAGCTTAGGCAGAAAGTTGAAAAAGAGAGAGCGAGAGTTTTCCCGCACCAGCACCCCCTTGGTGTAGTCGAAACAAGGAAAGAAGCCATCATCGATTGACAGCAGGCGGACTGGGATTGAACCCGAAGCGATCCTACTTTTGTTGAGCTCTAGCTTGAAGGAGAAACACAGGCCCTCGATGTCGAAGGTGACCGAGACGCGCGGCGTGCGCACCTCCGCCGCCCAAAGTGAGGAGTGGAGGCAAAGACGTAGCTCATCCTCGTGCAAGATTTGAGCTTCAGATGGCAAGGAGAAAGCGGATCCTTTGATAAGCTTGGGTTTGGCCGCTAGCTTGAGCATGGCCAGAAAGTCGGCCGGCGCGGCCGTCTTCGGGTACAGGAAAGCGCGGAAAGCGCAGTCTGCCATGCCCTCTCCAGCACCCGCATGCCCGCGGCCGGCTGAAGACCCGTGGTGAGCACGCCCATGGCGAGGCGAGGGCGAAGCATGGTGGTCGACACCTCCTTCCTCGAGCCGACCGGGGGGGGGGGGGTGTGGCGTGACCGTGGGAGCGCCGAGCGAGCGGGCAACATCCCAGATTTCATTAATAATGACGTCGACGTAGATACCGTTGCCGTCGACGCGATGAAATGTGATATGGTGGGGAATGTGCTGCAGGGCCTCGACTTTGACGAGGACGAAGATGCTGGAGAACTCGCTGTCGTGAAGGCACGCGTGCTCTAGGCGGAAGAGGCTGGCAAAGCCGGCAATGCTCGCCGCCACCCCCGCCGGTTCCATAGCTCCAGGGGCAACTTCTCGAGCGAGAGGCTGACGGCATGATGGTAGGCGAAGCGGAAAGCATTATCGCCTGCGTTGTGAGGAAGAATCCAGACGGTGCGGTCGCCCACCACCATCGGACTCACAGCAGAGCAACGGCCTGCTCGGACTCGCGCTGGAACACAATGAAGGCCGTGCACACAGCAGAGCCGGCGAAGCGAACCGCAGTGATGCCGAGCTGGTGGCGAAGTACCCTACGGAGGCAAGGAAGGAAAGAGGCCTTTGGTTGAGAGATGGTAGCAAGGCACACAAGGGAGTTCTGGTCAGGCACGAGGGGGTAGTGGACATCCAATGAGGAAGGGCGGCCATGCACTACTGTCTCCATGGTGGGGGAAGGCGGGGGGGCTGTGCTCAGAGGGGGTGGAGAAGCGGAGAGAGCGAGTGGAGAGGCCTGTGAGGAAGAAACGATTCCGGTGGAGCCGAACTTATAGATGGGCGAGCACGCCGAGACTGGGGGCAAAGAGACCGATAGCTGCAACCAGCGCGAGTGTGACCGACTGAGCGGCGAAGCCAACAAACCACATGATCCCTGCAATCCCGTCGCCAGTGTCTATAGGAAAGGCATCGGTAACAACGACTAAGCAGGTTTTTAGGCTTTCCAAACCACAACCGTGGATGTGGCGCGGCTCCCGAAAGATTATCGGCAGCGGCAGTAGCTGGGAGAGAGAGCAGCGCATCTCTGTAGGGGGTAGGGGTAGGATCTGGCGATAGCGTAGGTAGAGGATGGGCAGCTGGAGCGACGCGAACCGCACCAGAAGAATCCGCGCGCGGACCAGGCAGCGGTTGGTCAGCAGAAGGCGGCAATGGCGTAATGCAAGGGGTTGGGGGGATAAGCACGAAACTAATTGATTGCATGAAGCCTCAAACCCGCATGCAGCAGAGCACCCGCCCTGTGAGCTCATCGCATAATCCCGGGAAACCGGGGCACGCATGGCCGTGATAGTCAAAGGCTTGCTAACAAACAACGGTTGTGCAGAGAGAGGAGGGCAAGGTCCAAGAATAGACGGCAGAAGGGAGTTAGCCTCCCACGCACGTCGACGTGCATGCACCCATGCATGAGGCGGCTCGCGACAGACAGAAGAGTCCAGAGCAGGAAAAGACATGGCAACAGCGATAAAGCCTGACCGCCATGGATCACGGAGCATGATCTCCTTAGCAATACACTCATGAGCCACCTGGAAACGAAAGGAGCCCCTCTGACACGGTTGGACTCGGAAGCCAGTGGCACAGCCCCCGAACCAGGAAACCAGGAGGGAAGCAAACGCATCCGGGGAGAAGACAACACCGTCGTTGAGGACGACGGCGAGAAGGCCAGCCGGTCGGCTATGACCGGCGATGGCCGAAACAGTGCCGCAACCATACTTGGACAACATAGCGTCCTCAAACCAAGATCCATCCATGGAACAAGCCGGTAGCCCAGAGCCCAGAAACCCTAACTAGACCTCAAGGAGAACGAAAGCGCCTGGACGGCATGCATGCATCAAGGAAAGGCTGCAGTCCAAAACAAGCACTAGGAAGAACTGACCTGAGAACCCATGGAAGGCGGAGGACGACGAACGTTGATCCTGAACTAGACCTCAAGCAGCACGGCGGGGCTCAGGGTGGTGGACACCGAGCCCGGGCGGTGCACGGCGGAGGGGTAGACAACGATGAGCCCACGCCTCCTAGTAGCTACGACAGGAGGTGGACGCCGTGCCCGGGTGGCACACGGCGGTTGGGAGCGGAGGCCGGTAGGTGTATGCCATGCCCGGAGCGGCGCGCGGCGGTGTGGCGAGCGCTACCTCAGCTCAGTCCCCCAACGAGCCCTCAACTGCAGATAATCAACGAGTCATGGACAATTTTTCGAACAATCTATTTGGCTTCTCTTGAGCTACCCTTCCAGCTGTTCACCTTAAGCAAGGTATGAAACTAGCTCACCTCACATGTGCTCGATCTGTCTGCCTGCTTCTTCAGGTTTATGTAAGCTTGCTTTATTTATTGCTTATGTTTGTGTACCAATGTATACAGGAAGCCAAGAAATTGCTGAAGCCCAAAATGGAATTAATCTAGAAGCTATACATCGACGGATCTGACCAGTTCACTATGCGTACAGAGGTATTTTACCACTGAAAAATCACCTTTAATTCCATCCTGCATGTTATTCTTTTTTTTTGTTAACATCCATTTTAGCCTAGTTTGCAAATTATTTAGTCGTGGCAGATTTTTGGGATCAAGTTTTGTATATGTCAGCATTCAACACGATCATGCATGTGTATCTTTTTACATCACTAGGCATGCTCCGCTGGAGTTGAAAAAGAATTAATAGTGCATGAGAGTATTGCCAATAGTCAATAATATCACTCGACCTATTCCATGTTTTATTAATCCGTATTGATTATTACCTATTTTGAACTTTCAACTAATACTCTGCTTACCGCTTCTCGTGCATTCAGGTTATCAAGGCAGACACCACTGATGCCGCGGTTGAAAGGATTCTCGGTGAACTTGGGGCGGACACTGGAACAAGCACCAACAAAGAGAATGTCATCTACTTTGATGGCTGGGACGGGCTTGGGGCATCTGCTGTCCTGCAAGCTGTAGCCAAACACCTCAGAGTATCAAATGAGCCATCAACAAGGCCTGCAGGGCTTGAGTTTGAGAAAATCATCCACAATGACTGCTCAAAGTGGGAGAGCAGAAGAGCAATGCAAAGGAAAATCGCAGAGCAGCTGGACCTTCCCACCCGGGTGATTGAGATGTTTGACAAGCAAGATGAGGAGGATGATTTCAGTGGGTTAGACGAAGGCTCCTGAGGTGAGATAGCACAAGTTACGAGAGAGATATACCAAATCATACAGAATCGCAGATTTCTGGTGATCCTGCACAATGGTAGTAAGGAGGAGCTTGATGTATTAAATTTTGGTCTTTCTCTATATGGATATCCCAATAGCAGGATGTTGTGGACCTTCCAAGGGAGGTTCCGGCTTGTCCCCAAGATGATAGACGGTGTGAAGAACAGCAGAAGAACAGATGTTATTCTTTCAGCTTCAAGTGACGTGCGGGATCCACGTGAGCTTTGGATGTATTTAGTGCACGAGGAGGCTGCACAAGTTCCCTTCAGTAAGCATGGTCACTGCATCATCGATCCCGGGATTGCTGCTGAATGTGTTTTGTATGCACTTAAGCAATCCTGGATTGGCTCTCGCATCGTTGACTATGACTGGGCTGTCCACACCAGTAACTATTGGATATGTGATGGTATCATTCCACTGACAGACATTGATAAAGCATTACAAATTGGCAATGTTTTGCAGCATGAGATGCCATTGTTAAACATTGACACCCGGCTCAACAATGATGAATCAGTAGTAATAGCTTCCTACCACCTGGCAATGTCTGCTGAGTGCATGTCCTATTGGATTTCCACAACAACTTCAACCTCTGGATTTGTAGTGAGCCCCTCCGGTGTAATTCCCGAGAATATGTTTTGGCATTCGCACAGGCTTGGCGTGATCAAGCTTTCAAGGTGTACCTTCAGTTTCTCATCGCCTCCATTCCTCTGTTGCCACAGCTTCAGATTCTTGTGGCTTGATAATTGCCAAGACCTCCTAACAGGAAGAAGTACCATAGATCCTCACCATACAGAGGCAAATAAGGAGTTGGGCAACAACACCATGACATCATGGGAATGCTTCCAAAGCTTGTGGGTGCTTGACCTGCGCTACACGGATTTGGATCAAATCATGTCCCCATGGATGATGGATCTCATGAGCCAGCTCAGGGAGCTAAACGTGATGGGAGCCAAGAGCTGGGACATGAGCCATATACGAGGATGGCTGCGTAATGTTCGCAAGCTCCGGGTAACAAAGTCCAACTGCTGGTTCAACAACGATGTGTTCTCAGAGATGGAAAGTATGGAGCTTCTTGAGTTTTCAGGAAATACCATCAGAGAAGGGATGACAAACTTATCTGCATCAGCCAACAACAGTCGACTCAAAATTGTCACTATTGATGGATGTGATGAGTTAAACATTATCTCTTTGAGGGACTGCAAAGAATTTAATAACCTATTCATGAAAAGGTTTTCGAGGGTTCTCGAGGTGCTGGACCTGTCAGGCACAAGTTTGAAAACCCTCAACCTCGAAGGAGTGGAAGACAGGTCACTCCCTAAGCGGATTATCCTGCTGGGCTGTGAGAAGCTCCGTGCAATCTTGTGGCCACTGAATGTGGAAAAGGGAAGGCTGAGGGAAATTTTCTTGCACGTTGATACCACCTCACCATCAACATCAGCTTACGGAGGAGAGGCACCATTTGCACATCCACATGCTGATCAATCCCTCCAACGGCAAAAGGAAGAAAAATATAAGTGTGGATGGCAGTTTTCTCTCATGGATACAAGGCTCCTTAGGTCGCTTTCTCCTGTAAGGATTTATTTGAAGTACTCGTCAATACATATGGACATTTTTCCTACAGCTAATGTTGGTGGTAGGAACATCCAAGAAACAAGCAGTGACACACTAGTGCAAGTCCAACCACATACAAGTAACATTATGGACTCCAAGTACAGAGATGCCTTGAAGGAAGGCCCAATTGCAGCAATGATGATGTGGGACTGCCCCGAGATATACATTTATTCACGTCTATCTGTGTGTAGCATAAAGATGATCATGCACGGGCAGGGCAACATACTTTTGCAGGATGCTCCAAGTGCTAGTAGTAGCGCTTTATTATTGCCCGATTTTGTATGTGAGATGGTTATATCACTGCACGTGTATGATAATGCGTCCATCACCAGTGTCCCTTCACCTCCCAAAGGATCAGGATGGAATAGGCTAAGATGGTGCCGAATCGAGAGGTGCCCCAAGCTACACACAGTCTTCATTGTTCCCCGAAGTCCAGACATTCTCGAGACATTTTGGGCGTCCCAGCTCCTCTCTGCGTGCTACATTTGGGGCAGGCCGGTTATATCATTCTTTAGATTCATGCGATTCCTGCACCTGGACCACTGCCCTAGGCTCGTACATGTGTTCCCCTTCACCAGATGGGAGAGCAACTTCTCTCACCTGCAAACACTCGAGATAGTGTACTGTGTTGACCTCAGAGAGGTATTCCCTTTGATCCCTCAACTTCATCAGTAGGATCAAGTTATACAATGTTGTGAATTGCAAAAAACCACCACATTTGGGGCTTCATCTGCGAAAAACCACCAGGTCGCTAATCATTTGCAAAAATCACCGTGTATTCAGTAAACGTTTTGCAGTTTGCACTGAACAGGTGATTTAGCCCATTTAATCACTTTCTGACATGTGGGGCCGGACTGTAAGGAGCTGACTTGGCAAAAAAATTACACAAACATCCCTCGATCTAAAAACAGAAAAGCAATCCAGCCCTTGCTCCCGGCTGGTTGTCGTCGGCTGCCTCCCTGCAGCTGCTGAGTGCCGCTGTTGCTGTTTGTCGCTGCGTGCTGCTGCTAGCCTCCGTAGTTCCCCGCCGCTGTGGCTGCCTGCTTGCAAATCCTCGCCACTGCGACTGCTCGCCGCTGCGCCCCTCGGCTGCTGCTGCATGCCACAGCGGGAGGTGTAGGAGGAGGGGAGGAGACGCCGGAGACGGGCGGCGCCGCCGCCGACGGCGGCCTAAGCGCTTGGAGGTTCGCCCGCGTCCACGGCGACGAACGGCGCTGGGCATCCCTGGCAGAAGGGCCGAGGCACGGCCACGGCATCCCGGCCGAAGCCGCCGTGGCTTGAAGGCCAAGGCGCGGCCACGGCATACCGGCGGAAGCCGCTGTGGCTTGAAGGCTGAGGCGCGGCCATGGCATCCCGGCGGAAGCCGCCGTGGCTTGAAGGCCGAGCTCCCGGCGGCCACCTCCGCGAAGTCCACGACGCAGACGCTACACAGGAACTTCGGCTCCCCGGCGACGACAATGCGCTGCTGGCCCTCGTGGTTGTGGAGATGGCCGACGCGTGCGGGGACATCTCCTGTGCCGTCGCGCGGCTCGCCGGCCGGTGTGCCCACCCGCTGCTACGCGCAAGAAAGGAGAGCTGGTGCTGTCTGCGGGGGAGATGCCCTTCGTGGGGAAGGAAGAGGGGCTTGATTGCTTTTTGTTTTAAGATCTAGGGAGGTATATGCAAATTTGTTACCAAATCCGCTCCTTACATTCCGGCCCCACTAGTCAGAAAGTGGTTAAACGGGCTAAATCAACTGATCAGTGCTTTTTGCAAAATGTTTACCGAATGTGCGGTGATTTTTGCAAATGATTAACGACCCGGTGGTTTTCCGCAGATGAAGCCCCAAATGTGGTGGTTTTTTGCAATTCACTCTATACAATGCCTTTCTCTGAGGCGCATCCAACTGCATGAGCTTCCCATGCTGCAGCGCATCTGTGGGCGCAGGATATTTGCACCTAAACTCGAGACCATAAAGATCAGGGGCTGCTGGAGCTTCAGGTGTCTGCCGTTCGTTGGACACGACACCAAGCCACCCAAGGTTGACTGCGAAAAGGAATGGTGGGATAACTTGGAATGGGATGGGTTGGAGAAGTACCACCACCCTTCCCTGTACGAGCTGACTCACTCGCTGTACTACAAGGCCAAGCTACCAAGAGGTACCATACTAAGGTGAGCTTTACATTTAGTTCCAAATGTCCCTAATAATGCAAATAGACTTACTTATCACTCTGTCTTCTGTATATCAAAAACCGAGTTACTACTATATGCGGTGCCATTATGTGTTAATGCGTAGTTACACAAATATTCACACAATTGTTTGTTTTCTATGTCGCAGGTAACCCATCCCTTCATGAACTGATCTTCAGTTTCCGTCAACCTGCATCTGCGCACCATGTGGGTCGCTATAGATTTCCTGCCGTGTGTATTGCTTGCCTGCTTCCTCTGTCTGCTTCTCTACAGCTGCATTGCCATTATGTGGCGGTTGACTTTAAGTTTGGTTTGGTTTGGTCAATGTTGCTTGACCCCTAAAAGTATTGATCATCTGGTTGCATGTAGTACAAGTTTTCGAGCAAACGAGACGACCTGAGTGTGGGCATTCAGCTTATGTACCATGAGCTCCTTAGTGCTCATGTCGCTCTCGTGCTCCTTCTCAATGTGTGAGAGTGTGTTCTCTTTGTTATGGTATATGGATTGTCAACTATGAGTACTCACTGTAATTTGTAAGCATAAAAGATGATGGTGATGATTTTGCATGTGGGTTATTACTTAATTCGTTGTGCTATGAAAGGTCGCCAATGGACTGGTTGTGATTTGTAAACATAAATGATGATAATCATGATTTTGTGTGTGATTATTCATTTGTGCAACAATATAAGTTTGGTTATAAATTATCCATCACTAGTACTTTTTACCTTTTTTGTCAAGAAAACGAGTACTATTTCTTATCTCAGTATGCTTGGGGTGGGCCGTCAACAGCAAGTGGAAAATTCGAGGAAACTAACAGCGGGACAGATCCGGGCCAGGCCGTGCTCCTCTGACATGTCCACCACCCTCAAGAGACATGGTCGTCCGGTCAGGGCCACGGGCGTCAGCGCACTCCGGCGCCCCTCTCTGCCGGCCGCCGGCGGCGTTGCATCCCGGCTGCCACCCTAAGCAAGTAGTACAAGACTCGCCTCTGAGCTGAACCAATCCCCAAAAATGGCGACCAAGCGGCACGGCCGGCACCGGCGCCGGCCGACGCTCCATTTAGGGCGGGCCTCTCCTCTGCTCCACAGGGAGGAACAAGGCCAGCAAGAAACCTCTGTCCCTCCGGTAAGTAGGAATCTTTTACCCAGAACACAATGCCACAGAAGTGAGGTGTTCGCTGTGTGCGAATAGGCGAAAGCGTCTTACCCTCAGTGCGAGGGGCCGCATTGCGTGTTATAAGCAGCAGGGGCGCACCTCCCTGACAATAGCGCATACAAGTTTGTTGGAGAAGATTACAACTTGGAGAGGAAGAGATAAAGAGATAAGAGGCTTACAAGATATTGAACTACTTGTCTAACAACCTAGCCTATCTCCTGTAGGACTCCTTGTGCGCCAATCCTCTGAACTCCAACGTGACATGACATGTATATGTGTTTAACACCCTCCATTAATCACAACTTCATCAAGTTGAGATTATGTTTGAAGTCTTCAAAGCTTCGTGTGGGTAAAGGTTTTGTGAATCCATCAGCTGTCTGATCCTTGGAATGCACAAAACGTATGTCAATTTTCTTCTGAGCCACTCGTTCTCTGACAAGGTGAAAATCAATTTCAATGTGTTTGGTCCTAGCATGAAACACTGGATTAGCAGACAGATATGTAGCACCCAGGTTATCACACCATAAACATGGAGTTTGAATGCTTTTGACACCAAGTTCTTTCAGCAGTGGTTGCACCCATATGATCTCTGTTATAGCATTTGCCAATGCTTTGTATTCTGCCTCTGTACTAGATCGAGAGACAGTGGCCTGTTTTCTTGCACACCATGAAATTAAATTAGGACCAAAAAATACTGCAAAGCCACCAGTGGATCGCCTGTCATCCAGACATCCTGCTCAGTCAGAATCTGAAAAAGCACTCAGAAGTGTAGATGATGACTTACTGAAGTTTAGACCAACATTAAGAGTATTCTTGACATATCGAAATATACGCTTTGCAGCAGTCCAGTGAACAGTGGTGGGTGCATGAAGAAACTGACAGACCTTATTAACAGCAAATGAGATATCAGGCCGTGTAAGTGTCAAAAGGGCACCAACCAAACTCCTATATCTTGTGCTGTCATCTAGACTCAAAAGCTGTCCTTCTGTAAGAGACAATTTTTCTGAACTGGATAGTGGAGTAGGAGAGGGTTTACACCCTTGCAGACCAGCCCTTTTTACCAGATCTGTTGCATATTTTTCTTGGGAGAGATGAAGTCCATCCTCATGTTTCTTCACTTCTATCCCAAGAAAATAATGCAACTCTCCAAGGTCCTTAAGAGAAAACTCTGCACTGAGATCCTTCAAGAGTCATGTGATAGCCTCATTAGATGAACTTGTGACAATAATATCATCAACATATATAAGAACAAATATATGAGTGTTGCATTTGTTGTAAATGAACAATGAGGTGTCAGCCTTGGAAGGAATGAAGCCAAGTGCTTGCATTTTGTGACTCAGCCGTGAGTACCATGCTCGAGGGGCCTGTTTCAATCCATATAAAGCTTTGTCAAGCTTGCAAACATAAGAAGGTGCATTCTTGTTTTCAAACCCAGGAGGTTGTTTCATGTACACTTCCTCTTCTAGAACACCATGCAGAAACGCGTTCTGAACATCTAGCTGTCTGAGATGCCAGCCCCTGGAAACAGCAATGGACAAAACAAGATGAATAGTTGCAACTTTTACAACTGGACTAAAGGTATCCTCATAGTCGATGCCATACCATTGTTTAAAACCTTTTGCTACAGGTCCTGCTTTGTAACGATCAATGGTTCCATCGGATTTTCACTTAATCCTAAATACCCACTTGCAGTCAATGAGGTTTTTACCTTGATGTGGAGGAACCAAGTGCCATGTGTTGTTTCTTTTGAGGGCCATGTACTCTTCTTTCATTGCTTTCTTCCAATTTTCATCACTAAGGGCTTCTTCAAGGGAATATGGCTCGCCTGGTTCACCTGTGGAACATACCAACCCAAACTTTGTCATATGTTTGTAATTTATGGGTGGTATTACCCCTTGCTGAAAACGGGTGCGGTGTGTCGTAGTTGGCTCCGACGCAGAAGATCCCGTGGGAGCTGCAGCAGCCGATCCCAAGGTTGATGCAGGGGGGTCAGCAGCAGCTGCAGCAGCCGATCCCAAGGTTGATGCAGGGGGGTCAGCAGCAACTGCAGCCGCGTCCGGGATAGAGGCTGGATCCTCTATGCACCGGGGCAACGTAGCGACGTGAGACGGAGCCACACGCGCCGCAGAAGATCCCGCCTGGCAAGACTCATCATGCGGCAATGATTGAGCCAGCTCCTCGCGCGTGCCAGGCGTGGGGCCTGTGCCAGGCTGCCGTCTCAGGTCCCGTCGCTTGTAGCAGACGGGCTAGACGGGAAAGCGACTGCTAGTGGGCCCTGGTGAGTGTGCGTTGTCACCACCAGCCGCGTGCTGCCGCGTGGCGCAGGCGGGGCCACATGCGGATGCTCGGTCGGGTGCGGCGGAGGCAGTGTTGGGCGTGGAATCCGGAGCAGATCGCCTGGACCGATCTGCAGGCAACGATCCCGGGGCAGATCCTGCTGGCAGGTCTGCTGCGCCTGCGGGCATCGATCCCGAGAGGGATTTGCTCCCCAAAACATGTCACATAAAATATGGCCCTGTTGGGCAAATTTCTTCGCTATTTTCAACTCCTTTTTCTTCAGTGTGGCTTCCCGGATTATCACACAACTCAGGCAAAGTGGTGAGAAGGTTAGTCACAATAGAGCCATCAGAGTTATACTCCCCATGATCAAGGCCGGTTAGGTTTGGAGGTAGAAGAAGAATTTCTTCCCGAAGTGGGGCACCGGCATTTGGATGTAACTCGGAAAATGGAAATTTGGTTTCATTGAACACAACATCACGGGATATGTAAACTCGACCAGTAGAAATATCTAGACATTTGACCCCCTTGGGTTGAGAGCTATACCCAAGAAACACACATTGTTTTGAGCGAAACATAAGTTTGCGAGAGTTGTATGGTCGGAGATTAGGCCAGCATGCACATCCAAAAACACGAAGTGATGTGTAGTCGGGTTTGACATGAAGAAGTCGTTCTGTGGGTGTTTCATTGTTGATGGCTTGGCTAGGAAGCATGTTGATGATGTGAACGGTCATGAGAAAAGCTTCGTCCCAAAACTTGAGGGGCATGGAAGCACTGGCAAGAAGGGCTAGACCAACCTCAACTATGTGTCTATGTTTGCGTTCAGCCGATCCGTTTTGTTGGTGAGCGTGGGGGCATGACACATGATGAGATATGCCAAGTGTTTGAAAGAAGGAGTTGAGCTTTTCATACTCCCCCCCCCCCTCAGTCGGATTGGACAACAATAATTTTGCTGTCAAACTTACGTTCCACTAGTGCTTGGAAATTTTTGAACACTTGGAAAACCTTAGACCTTTTCTTAAGAAGATAAATCCAAGAAAATTTACTATAGTCATCAATGAAGCTAACATAGTATGTGTGTCTACCAACAGAAGTGGGGGCAGGGCCCCAAACATCAGAAAATATCAATTGCAAAGGTTGAGTAGAGACACTAGTAGATATAGGATAAGGTAATTGATGACATTTTTCTCTTTGGCAAGAATCACAAATAGTTTCAGTATTCCGCTCACCAACAAACGGGAGCTTATTTTTCTTAAGCAAATGTTCAACTAAAGAAAAAGAAGCATGTTCTAAACGATCGTGCCACCGTGTGGACGAAAGCTTGATAGCACCACAAGCTTGTTTATTTGATCTTCTAAACTCCGGAATCAACGGGTAAAGCCCTCGAACACATCTACCTCGATAAAGTACTTTCTTCGTGGCATGATCCTTGATCAAAAAGAAGAAAGGATGGAATTCAATGAACACATGATTGTCAATAGTAATACGATGAACAGAGAGAAGAGTTTTGTTGGAACTAGGAACATGCAAAAAAATTCGAAGATGAATCTTGCGAGAAGGGGTACGTATAACCGAATGACCTATGTGACTTATTTTCATACCTGCACCACTTGCCGTGTGGATTTGATCCTTTCCATGGTATTTCTCATGAAGGGTCACCTTCTCAAGCTCCCCCGTGAGATGGTTGGTGGCGCCACTGTCAAGATACCAATTGGTATCGACACCGTATGACCCATCGGCGGCGACAGCAACCTTATCATCTTCATCAGAGGAGGCTTAGCCTTCATCAAATCCATACCAGCAGTCCTTTGTAGAGTGGCCAGGCTTGCCGCAGATCTGGCAATGCACGGCATCAGGTCGAGTTCTGCCTGAGCCGCCGTTGCTGCCACCCCCGCCGCGACAGACCCTGTTGTTGGTGTAGTTGGGGCGTCCACCGCGGGAGCCGGAGTTGCTGGAGCCGCCACCGCCCTGCTTGCCCTTGTGCCGAGGAGGACCACGAGGACGGGAAGAGTACCCGCTGCGCCCACAAGTCGCTGCGTTGGCCTAGGACTTGAAGCCGCCGCCGATGCTGTGAAACCGGGCCACACACTAATCAAAATTGCTCAGCATGGCATGCAGCTCGTCGAGGGAGACCAGAGTGACGTGGGCGTTGAGGGCGGAGACGAGGGGCTGGTAGTCCATGTCCAGCCCGTGCAGCAGGTAGGAGATGAGCTCATCGTCTTGGATGGGCTTGTCGGCCGCCGCGAGTTCATCGGCAAGACCACGCATATGAGCGTAGTGCGCAGCAACCGATTGGTTTCCCTTTTGTGCATTGATCAGGGTAGTACGAATATTGTTTACACGGCTCAAAGATTGAGAGGAAAACATGCCTGCGAGCGCCACCCAGAGGGCGTGCGTGGTGGTGACCGTGGTCACCGCGACCAACACTTCTTTGGTGAGGTTGTTGAGGAGGTAGCCGAGCACCTGTTGATCCTCCCTCACCCAGATGGGATGGAGAGGATTGAGCTTGGTCGACTCTTTGCCTTCCTTGTCCTTGGTGACGAGGAGGCGGGTGGGTTCCGGCATGGTTCCATCAACGTAGCCGAAGAGCCCAGCTCCCTTTAGCTGCGGTGTAACTTGTGTTCGCCACAGGACGTAGTTCGTCCGGGAGAGTTTCTCCGCGACCTGGCCGCTGAGATTGGTTTGGGCGTCGCTGGAGGAAGACATGGCTTTGGACTATGGAGCAGCTAGGGTTTTAGGAAGAGGAGGCTCTGGTACCATGTGCGAATAGGCCAAAGCGTCTTACCCTCAGTGCGAGGGGGCGCGTTGCGTGTTATAAGCAGCAGGGGCGCACGTCCCTGACAATAGCGCATACAAGTTTGTTGGAGAAGATTACAACTTGGAGAGGAAGAGATAAAGAGATAGAGGCTTACAAGATATTGAACTACTTGTCTAACAACCTAACCTATCTCCTGTAGGACTCCTTGTGCGCCAATCCTCTGAACTCCAACGTGACATGACATGTATATGTGTTTAACACGCTGGTCTAGCTGCTGCTACAGATCTATTGGGCTCCAGTTCAGTTACTAGCACTTGCCTCCCTCACCATTTTGTTAGTTCTATATAGAAATTACCCACCAATTCACCAAGGAAAATTCGCTAGATCTTTATTGCGCTACCTCCTTGACTCTAAGAAAGCAATTATAGCCACATTACAAGGTAGTTGTTTAACTGTAATACTGTAATCTTAAAACAATTTGGGGGTACTGCCACACGCTTCGTCGGTGATGACGCTTGGAGACTGACCTCTGCTGTTGTACCCACATTCTGGAATGCAACTTCAACCGAAGTTGTTCGATTAGTGAGCAGCAAGACCGTCCATTGAGCGGACAAGCCTTGTAACCTTTTATCTTTATGTCCTGCAAATAATTAATTTTTTCTGTCTTTTGCAAAAGCAAAACATAATCCTCTCAAGAAAATAGAAAAATGAAAGTAAAAGACTACAGAACTCTGCCTCCTGGAGTAATCCAGTCTCAGGTATTCTCTTCTGTCCTGTTCAATTTAACAGCTTACACTCAGAGTGATTGTCTTACACTCTTTCCGCGTCAGGCCTGTTTTCTTATTGTGGCCCCACCTCAGCCTCTATGAAAGCAATTGTTTACATCGTAAGCTAGATGTTTAACTATATATGGTTAACCTTAAAGGAAATTCAGGTGCGTCTGTTTCTTTGTTCTACTTTGCTGATGTACTATACTAATTTCTACCTTGGAGGATAAAATGGGTATTGCTGTATGTACTAGATTTGGTCAGATGGTTTAGAACAAGGATATATGTAAACGGTGTGCATCAAGATTCGGTAACAGGCTCGCATGTTCGAGTACGAGGGGTCACCATTTTTACTTGCAGGTAGGGTTTTTTTTTCACATTTAGTTGCAGGTTGTTTGCATGCATATGATGTTTCCAGAAGTGTGTGAAGCATTTGCTGATTTATACAGGAAAAAGTTATGCAAGTCAGCCTCACATCACCTCCAAAGAGAAAGAGAGTAGGAACTCTTGTGATTAGGACTCGTATAGGAATCCATGTAGAACATCTGTCCAATCATCCAAATTGGCAATGCAAGTTAAAACCCAAATTCAGATGCTCTACTTGAGAGTTTCTTCAATTGGGATGGCTTGAAAGACACAAAAGTTGCGAAAAGTCCATTCTGCACCTGAGCTCATATGCTCCCGCATGAACAGTAAAATCGAAAAAAAATCGAACAAAATTCAAAAAATTCCAATTTTTTTTTGAGAGAAACATTGACAAAAGTTCTAAGTGCCTGCAAAAATTCATCATGAAATCACATTCCTGTAAGGCGTGGCAAAAGAAACAAATTCAGTGCTTCAAAATGCGTTTGAAAGTAGCTTTTTCAGAGTACTATTTTTGTTTTTTTTGCCACGCCTTCTAGGAATGTGATTTCATGACGAATTTTTGCAGGCACTTAGAACTTTTGTCAATGTTTCTCCCAAAAGAAAATTGGATTTTTCTGAATTTTTTTCGATTTTATTGTTCATACGGGAGCATATGAACTCGGGTGCAGATTAGCCACGTCCCAAAAGTTGTTCAATTAGCAGGAAGATGCAATAATGAACAGACAGTCTAGCAATCTTTGATCTTTATCTTTTAATCCTGCAGCTAGCTGGAAACAAGCAAAGGATTGATTTCTGTCTTTCGCAAAGCATAAGGCAATCCTCCTGTTTTATTCTGCACTTTTTTTCTTTCTGATATTTCTGTAAACAGGTTGCTTATGTTGTAGCACGTCAATATGATACTTCTTACTATATGTGAATGAAAAAAATAGCGTGCTACAGCAAAATAGTGCCGACCTCAAAATATGCTATTAGCGTGCTATATCGCGCTATAGCGTGCTATTAGTGAGACTTTGCACACCGATATATTTAGCGAGTCCATTCTCAATATGCTATAGCGTGCTATTAGCGGCGCTATAGCGCACTATTTTTTCCAGTATTGTGACAGATACAGTAAGAAGGTATAAAATTTGGGTGTCGATGTTTAGTAAATTTCAGAGTGTGGCTTCACAATTCTAGATGTTGATATTATATGGAGATACGTTGCTTAAAGTTTCTAGCAGTGTATGAAGCATTTTCTGATCTGTGTAGGTAAGTTAACTACTCCCTCTGTCCCATAATATAAGAACATTTTTGACATTACACTAGTGTTAAAAACGTTCTTATATTATGGGACGGAGGGAGTAGTTGAGTAAGCATGTCAGCCTCTCACATTACCTCCAAACAGAGAGCTGCAGTCACTGTTAGTAACTTGAATAGGAACCTGTGTAGCACATGAGAGCTATAAATAGGATTAGAGATATGAGTCAAATCCCTCAATCTAACTTGCATCACATTATTTTTCCTTATAAGTAGGATTAGATAGGAATCCTACGTTAGTGGAATTGTAATGCAAGAAGTTGTTCCATTAGCAAGTAGCTAGCCAGCTACAAGCATACAATTGGTTTCTGTCTTTAGTGAAAACAAAAGATAATCCTCTCAAGAAACAGAAAAAAAGTAAAGCAAAAGATAAGGAATAGTATTGTTTGCTTTTATTCTGTCTAAGGTATTTGTGCATACACAAAAGCACGAGGCACCCCAAATGTTTTGTTGCAGCATGTAGCATGTCCTCTATATATTCCGCTCTCCGGTCTATCTAGCCAGCTTCTTGTGGTGTCTAAATGATCTATTTGGCTTCTCGTAGCTGCATATCTCTACATAGTATCAATTATTTCTCCACCAAGGTATGTAAAGCTCAGCATATATAATTACACATGTACTCAATCTGTGTGCCTGCTTCTTCATAGTTATGTAAGCTAGTTTTATCCGGATATAGATTTCGTGCACTCGAGCAAATGTGCTCTGTTTGCATTGACAAGAATAAAATAGTGAGTTTTGAAGCTTCAGAAAATTGCAAGAAAAATCTCATGCAGATATTTCAATAACCTATGTGTTTTCAAAGTTTCTGAGAAGACGAGTCCACACTAAAAAGACAAGCATGGGAGGCTGAAAAGCGTATTTATGTGCTCGTTTTGTTATTTTTTCACAGGCCACCAAAATACAAAATTTTGCAATAAAACTTGACTGTTGCACACAATGCCTAATGATGTACACGTGCAATGTTTTCTTTTGAAATTTTGTGGAAGCACAAGAAGTATATTTTTAGCAAGCTCAGGAGTGAGGCCATGCTCAACTTTAGGTTATTGGCATTTGTTCATTGCTCGAGGGATTCAGACGGATTTATTTATTTATTTTTATACAGGAAACAATCCACTACTCGAGGAATTCAGAGGGATACTTGCAGTGAGCATACTGGTCGAGGATAACCTGGAAATGGAATTAATCTAGAGGCTATAGATTCCATCATCTTGCGGTCTTGCCAATTCATCATGCGTACGGACGTAAGTTTACACGTACCGGTCACTTTTCGTTATGCCTAGCTTACAAAATATTTAGATTATTCTATGCTGTGTGCATCGATTGTGGTAAAATTTTATTGTAAATAAATTGTTCTATATGCCAGGGATTTATTTAGTTAATTGCTGCATGAATGTGTAGCCTTGCCCATCGCATCTTGTTTCATATATATACTGCTACTATGTATGTAGCTACTTTGAACTGGTGGTGATCACCGTTCTCACCGCTTCACATATCCATGCAGGTTATCAAGGCAGACACCATTGATGCGGCTGTTGAAGGAATTCTCAATGAACTCAAGGATACTAGTAGAAGAGAAAATTTCATCTACTTTGATGGCTGGGAGGGGCTTGGGGCATCTACCGTGCTGCAAGCTTTAGCCCAACGCTTGGCATCAGACGAGAAGACAAGGCCTCCAGGACTGCTGTTTGAGCAAGTAATCCACATTGACTGTTCAGAGTGGGAGACTACCAGAGCAGTGCAGAAGGAAATCGCTAAGCAGCTGAAGCTTCCCAGTCGAGTGATTGATATGTTTGACAAGCAAGACGAGGAGGAAGATTTCAATGGAATTACTGATCAAGGCTCTCGCACAGAGATACCAGAGGTTGCGGCAGAGATCGAGAGGAGCATACAGGGCCGCAGGTTTTTGTTGGTTCTTCACACTGGAAGCAATGAGGAGATTGAAATAGCTGACCTTGGTCTTTCTGTATCCGGGTACTTGAGGAGTAAGGTAATATGGACCTTCCAAGGCAGGTTTCGGATGGACTCCAGGATGAAAGACAAGGTCACAAAGAAGAGCAAAACTGATGTTCTTCTATCAGCTTTGCCCTCTGAGAGAGATCCAAAAGAGCTCTGGTCCTATCTTCTGCATGAAGAGTCTACACAAGTTGCTTGCAAGCATGGTATCAATCCTGCAATAGTTTTTGAGTGCTTCATGTATATGCTGAAGTTAAATTGCATCCGCGGTCATCTTGTCAACGCTGAGTATGATTTGGCTGCACATATTTGCAACTATTGGGTATGTGATGAGGTCATACAAGAAATCACAGATACTGGTGAAGCATGGCTAGTTGGCGAAGCTCTGCAGGGTGAGATCCAAATGTATATGGACCAACACTACATAGATTTTCCCTCTCACTTGCTGATGTATATTGAGAACATCCCACAGTACTGGACTTCACCAGCTTATGGATTTGTACTGGTCCCGACTGGAGTCATACCTAATGGAATGTTCCAACATTGTGACAAGCTTCGCGTCATAAAACTCAAAATGTGTAGCTTTAGCTTTTCATCACCTCCATTTCTCTGTTGCCGTGGTCTTAGATTTCTATGGCTTGACCACTGCCAAGACCTATGAAGCGCAAATGCCGAACGAAGGGCAGAGGAGGAAGACACCACTAGGTCTTGGGCATGCTTCCAAAGCCTGTGGGTGCTTGAATTGCGCTACACAGATTGTGAAGAGATCTTATCCTCAAGGGTGATGGATCTGATGACCCAGCTCAGGGAGCTAAATGTTATGGGAGCCAATAACTGGGACATGAGCCATCTGCAGGGACGGCTTCCTAACATTCGCAAGCTCCGGGTAACAAAGTCCTCCTGCAGGTTCAACAACAACATGTTCTCTGATAAGGAAAGCTTGGAACTTCTAGTTCTTCATGGAAATATCATCACACAAGGCATGGGAAGCTTATATGGGCCAGCAAGCAACAGTAGCCTTAAGAGTGTCACTATTGATGGATGTGTTGGGTTACAGGTTATATGTTTGAGGGGCTGCAAAGAATTGAATAACATGTTAATATGCTCTGAAGATTTCGAGGAGCTGGACCTGTCGGGCACAAGTGTGAAAACCCTCGACCTTAGAGCAGTGCCTCCTAGATCACTCCCCATGCGAATCATCCTGCTAGGCTGTGAGAAGCTCTGTGCAATATTGTGGCCACCGGAAATGTCGTCCGATTGGTGGCCGGAAGTGCTGCGCATTAGCACCACCTCACCATATACTTCAGCTTATGGAGGGGAGGCAGCACATGCACATCCACATACTGATCAATCCCTCCAAGAGCAGAAACAAGAACGTTTTAAATGGCGGGTTTCTCTCACAGATACAAGGCTCCTTAGGTCTCTTCCTCCCGTACTATGGTATGAAAATAACTCATTCTTGCATATCGATATGTGTACTGCAGTTACTGTCGGTCGTAGCAACATCCAGGGAACAAGCAGTGACAAAGTAGAGCATGTTCAACCACATTCAAGTACCATAATGGATTCGAAGTACACAGATACCTTGGAGGATGGCCCAGTTGCAGTGATGACGATGTGGGACTGCCCTAAGATATTTCCAGGGCGGAGGATCCAATGGACATGTTTCATAAAGGTTATCATTCATGGGCAAGGCAACGAACTCTTGGAGGATACTTTGCCTGATTTTACATGTCAGGCGGCTACATCGTTGCACGTGTACGATAGCCCTTCAATCATCAGTATCCCTGGAGTACAATGGAACAGGCTACAATGGTGCCAGGTTGAGAGGTGCCCCAGTTTACACACAGTCTTCAATGTTCCCCGGGGCAGTGTTGGGAACAGCTTTGATTATCTGGACACATTCTGGGCGTCCCAGCTGCTCTCTGCAAGCTATATCTGGGACAGGCCAGTTAAAAGTTACTTTAAATACTTGGAGTTCTTGCACCTGGACCACTGTCCCAGGCTAGTACACGTGCTTCCCTTGTCCATATGGGGGAGAGACCGATCCTTCTCTAGACTGGAGACCCTCGAGATAGTGTATTGTGGTGATCTCATGGAGGTCTTCCCTTTAGACCCTCAGGTTCAAGAGGAGGTTCTAGTTTTCCCCAAGCTGAGACGCATCCACCTGCATGAACTTCCCGTGCTGCAGCGCATCTGTGGGCACAGGATGTGGGCACCGAAACTTGAGACCATCAGGATAAGGGGATGTTGGAGCCTTAGGCGCCTACCTGCCGTCGGACACAACACTAAGCCGCCCAAGGTGGACTGCGAGAAGGAATGGTGGGACAACCTTGAGTGGGATGGGTTGAGGATGTACCACCACCCTTCTCGCTACGAGCCGAACCACTCACTGTACTACAAGAAGGCTCAGCTGCCCAGAGGCACTGTACTCAGGTGAACTTTACATCTAGTTCCATCTGTATATATGTATGTTTTTCAGTATGTACACTGCTAATAAGCTTACTCTTGTGATGTAACTTGTTACTGCTCTCTTTTTTTCTACATAAAAAATCAGCCTTGTACTGTAAGTAGTATGTGTGGTTAATCAGTCATACATAACTGAACCTTGTTTGTTTGCATGCTGCAGGTAATCAATCTCCTCTGTGGATTTGTGTTGAGCTTCTTTCAACGCAATATGCATGATCGTCAAGCATGCAGTGCTACCTCCTACACAACAGAAGCTTTCCTGCCGTGTGACTCTGTTGCGTTGCCTTGTTCCCTGCTTGATTGGTTTGTTGTGTACTCGTTGCATATGTATTACCTTGCTGTGGCTGTGTGGCTTCCAGATTGATTTGATCTGATTTGGTTTGGTTTGGCTTGATCATCTTTGCTCGGAGCTCTTGAGGAACTGAGGAAGCAGAGTGAGCATTCAGCTTTTGCAGACCTGCATAACTGAAGCTTTCCTACCATGTGTGCATTGCTTGCCCTACTTACCACTTTGGTTGTTGGTTTGTGGTGTTGTCACTATATCTGCATTGCCTTGGTGTGGCAGTGCGGCTTCCAATTTGGTTTGGTTTGATCATCTTTGCTCGGAGCTTTTGAGCAATTGAGGAATAAATCAGAGTGAGCATTTAGCTTCTGCAGCGCGCATGAGCTCATGAGCCTCATCCTCTGTGTGTGGTGTTGTTTGTTACGGTATGAAGTTGTGGGATATGGACTGATTGTGATTTGTAAGCATAAACAATGATTATGATTTATAAGCATAAACAATGATGGTGATTATTTGTGTGTATGTGATGTTTTTTGTTGAGGTACGATTATGAATATTGTCACTTGTTCTGTGCTGATTGTAAGTAAGCTGGGACGTTGTTTGTTCCAATGCCAGTTTTATACATGCTCATTGTTCCATCCTGTATTTGGAGCTGATGTGTTAGCTGTTGTCACTTGTAAGGCTGGTTGGCTGGCTGGCAGTATTTCCTTTGCCCAGATAGAGGTATATATGAGGTCCATTTCCATATTGAACTCATCAATGGTCCTTAGTAGCTCAGGATTGCCCTTTCTTAATTACATGGTTACTCTGAATTTGGTGTTGTTTTGGGGCATTTAGTTTGTAAAATAATAATGGTGGAGAAATAGTAATACCATCTTTGTAATTTGAGAAACAGAGAAAGGACTAGGTCAAATCAAGAGGAAATAATGCAAACAGCTATGCTGTTGACGTCTGGAGCGGGGTTGAGGCGATGCGGTCGTTGGGAGCGGCGCGGTTCCGGTCCAGGCAAACCATCAGCTTTCGACCCAGTCTGTCTGCTGCCTGCAATTTCTGAATAATCCTCCTTCTCTGCTTCTTCTTCAGTTACCTTTGGGCTGCGACTCCGTCTCTGACTCTGCCTCCTTGCTGCTTAAAACTCGGGTTTCTACCGCACTGTTCCCACTGTATCATCATCTGAGTGCGCACGGGCGGCTTCCATATCATTGACATGCTATATATTCACTTCCTGGCAAGCAGAGGAACTGAAGATTTTTGAGCAAGACAACTTGAAGCTGTTAAACATATATGCGTGATATGGTTAGCGTGTACAGCAAGGAGAGGATCGCCACCGGAGGAGTAGTAGTTATACAGGATACTTTTGTACTTTTTATCTTGTTTTATCTCTTGTATTCTTCTCTCCCAAGATGTAATCTCTCCAACAAACCTGTACGCGTATTAGGGCTCGCACCCTTCTATTTAACACGCAACACGTCAGCCTGGATCGGCAAGACGTTTACCGCATTCGCACATGGTATACAGAGCAATCTTCTTTCCAAAACCCTAGCTAACCCATCTCCACCAAAGTGCGCAGCATGTCTTCCTCCACCTCCTCCTTCCAGCCAACCCTCAGCGGAGGAGTCACGGAGAAACTTTCCCGCACCAACTACATCCTGTGGCGAACTCAGATCACGCCGCAGCTGCGGGGCGCCGGTGTCTACCACTACGTCGACGGCACGTCGACCGAGCAAGCCAAAACCCACGTCACCAAAGATGCCGCTGGGAAAGAAACTACGGGGCCGAACCCTCTTCATCCGCTCTGGGTGAAGGAGGATCAACAAGTCCTTGGATAGGTACTTCAACACTTATCCAAGGAAGTGCTCGTCACGGTGACCGCTATCACCACGGCGCGCGAACTCTGGGTGGCGCTGGCGAGCATGTTCTCGTCGCAGTCACTCAGCCGCGTGAACAACATTCGCACGGCGCTGATCAACGCGCAGAAGGGCAACCAATCGGTGTCCTCCTTCTTCGCCGCCATGAGAGGGCTCGCTGATGAACTCGCCGCGGCGGGGAAGCCAATCCAAGACGACGAGCTCATATCCTACATCATCCATGGGCTGGATCAAGACTACCAGCCCCTCGTCTCCGCCTTGGACGCTCGCGTCACTCCGGTAACCCTTGATGAGCTCTTCGCTATGCTTAGCAATTTTGATCAGCGTATGGCGCAGTTTCACGGCTCCGGCGGCGGCTTCAAGTCCTCGGCCAACTCTGTCTCCAGAGGCCGCGGTGGCGGCTCTCGCTCTCGTCCCTCCTCTCGTGGCAAGGGGAGGTCTAGTGGCGGCGGCTCCTTCAACAACACTCGCGACGGCGGACGCTCTGGCAGCTCCAAAGGGCGCCGTGGGGGTGGCTCCAACAGATCGCGTCCGGACTTACCTCGCTGCCAAATTTGTGGCAAGCTCGGCCAGACGGCGAGGGACTGTTGGTACCGCTACGAAGATGATGATGGTGATTCCTCGCAAGACGAAGAAAAAATTGATGCCGCTGCCGATGGCTCCTACGGGGTCGACACAAATTGGTATGTCGATAGCAGAGCCACCAACCACATCACCAACGAGCTTGAGAAGGTCACCATGAAGGAGAAGTATCATGCAAAAGACCAAATCCACACGGCCAGTGATGAAGGTAGGGGCATACGTCACATTGGTCATTCAGTTTTTAATACCCCCAAACGAAAAATACATCTCAAAAGAATCTTGCATGTTCCTAGTGCCCACAAAAATCTTCTATCTGTTCATAGAATTGCTATTGACAATCATGTTTTTCTCGAGTTTCATCCTTATTTCTTTTTGATTAAGGATCAGGCAACGAAGAAAGTGCTCTATCGAGGTAGATGTGTTCGAGGGCTCTACCCGTTAATTCCGGAGTTTAGAAGATTCAATAAACAAGCTTGTGGTGCTATCAAGCTCTCGTCCACACGATGGCACGATCGTTTAGGACATGCCTCTTTTTCTTTGGTTGAAAAGTTACTTAGGAAAAATAAGCTCCCGTTTGTTGGTGAGCAAAACATTGAAACTATCTGTGATTCATGCCAGTGTGCTAAAAGTCATCAGCTACCATATCCTATATCTACTAGTGTCTCCACTAAACCTTTGCAATTGATCTTTTCTTTTGTGTGGGGTTCTGCTCCCTCCTCTGTTGGCAGACACACTTACTATGTAAGTTTTATCAATGACTATAGCAAGTTTTCCTGGATCTATCTTCTTAAGAAAAGATCCGACGTGTTTCAAGTCTTTAAAAACTTTGAAAGGAAGTTTGACAGCAAAATTATAGCTGTCCAATCCGATTGGGGAGGGGAATACGAGAAACTCAATTCCTTCTTCCAAAACATTGGCATATCACATCATGTATCCTGCCCACACGCTCACCAACAAAACGGGTCGGCCGAACGAAAGCATAGGCACATAGTTGAGGTCGGTTTGGCCTTTCTCGCAGGAGCTTCTATGCCCCTCAAATTCTGGGATGAGGCGTTTCTTACCGCTGTCCACATCATAAACATGCTACCTAGTCGTGTCATCAATAATGAAACACCTATGGAACGCCTTCTCCATGTCAAACCAGACTACACATCTCTCCGTGTGTTTGGCTGTGCTTGTTGGCCCAATCTTCGGCCGTACAATAATCGCAAACTCATGCTTAGATCCAAGCAATGTGCTTTTCTTGGCTATAGTGCTCAGCACAAAGGTGTCAAGTGTCTTGACATCTCGACTGGCCGGGTCTACATCTCACGGGATGTCGTGTTCGATGAGACCAAGTTCCCCTTTGCGGACCTACATCCTAATGCCGGTGCTCTCCTGCGCAAGGAAATCTTGCTTCTACCATCCCATCTCTCTGGCTATGATCAAGGGGGCATTACTAATTGTGATGATCATATGTTGACTAACCCTACTGATGGTCTTTATGAGTCTTGTGATGATGCAGAAAACAGCGGTGAAACAATCGCAGCAAATGGTGAAGAAAACAATGCAGCAGCTCCATATTTCACGTGTCCCAGCCTGAGCAACAAATCCTCCTCGGGATCTGGGCAGGTGCTGCTGCCGCGCAGCGCATCCACCTCGGGATCGGAGCTCTGCCACGGATCGGCTGCACCAGACCCGATAGGCGCAGGCGCAGGCACGCGTGCAGCCACGCCAGCCACAGGTGGGCGCACCGAGCAATCCGTGTCAGCCACTCGGCGGGCTTTGGAAGGCCGCGGAGATACTCCCCATGCGCACCAATCGCCGCCAGACAGATGGCAGGCCGGCGCTGGCCTGGACCGCGCGTGACCTCAGGCCCAACAGCTTGTTTACAAGCGGTGGGTTGCGACTCGTGCGACGAGCGCGGGGACAGATCCTGTCGAAGCGGGGCCCAGGCCATCAGGAGGAGATGATGATGCTTGTCGGCCCAGATTTTCTGTGGTTGATTCGCCGCGTGCGTCACAGCTGGCGACCACAGAAGATCCCGACCCGGCTGCTACTACCGCCCACGCCGGTTCTGGAGCTGTGTTCGGATCCTCCTCGGGATCGGCAGAGGACTAGTCTGATCCAGGCGCGGGATCCTCTGCGCCGGGGGTCTCTGTAGTACCTCCTGCTACTCCACGTCGCACACGGCTACAACAAGGTTTAATTAAACCCGTTGATTATAAACATATTACAAAGTATGGAATGATCTGTTCAACAGGTGAACCAGGAGAACCCAGCACTCTTGAAGAGGCTCTTGGTGATGCACATTGGAGAAAGGCAATGCATGATGAGATTGTGGCACTAAGGAAAAATAAAACGTGGCACTTGGTTCCTCCAAGACAAGGTAAAAATCTTATTGACTGTAAGTGGGTCTTCACTAGTAGAAAAGGGGGCAATGGCCCAGGCAGGTTCAGCCCATTAGACCCGGTTCTGCCACGAACCGGGACAAATGGAGGTATTTGTCCCGGTTCGTGAGCCCAGGGGGGCGGCCGGGCCACGTGGGCCATTGGTCCCGGTTCGTCCGGACCTTTTGGTCCCGGTTGGAGGGACGAACCGGGACCAATGGGCCTGGCTCCTGGCCCACCACTATCGGTCCCGGTTGGTGGCATGAACCGGGACCAAAGGCTTCCCTTTAGCCCCGGTTCGTGCCACCAACCGGGACCAATGGTGGTGCCTATATATACTCCCTCGCGCAAGAGCAGAGCACAGTGCTCTATTTTTTCTGGCCGAGGGGGAGAGGGCTTGGTGGTGCTCTAGCTCACCTCCTATGCACACAAGGTGTTCGATGGAATGCCCGAGCCACACTACTTAAGGTTTCTCCTCTCCAAGCTCGACCGCCAAGCTCCATTTTTCTCAAGATTTATCTAGGTTTAGCGGTCTGTCACGCCCCGTCCCCGTCTTCACCGCCGTCGATCACCCGCGCCGATCTCATCGCCGACACCACCGTGGTGAGCCTCTTGTTCTTATCTTCTTTCTGAAAGGAAAAACATTCTTACTTGTATGTTTAGATAGATACTTGTATTATTTTCTTACTTTTATTATTGCATCTTATATAGTGCCATGGTTTTGGTATCCGCCCCCGTCGGCCCTCGTCCTGTCTATGATTCGGATGTGGTATATATTATCTTTTCATAACTATTGGTTCATTTATTGTTTATGAAAATTATGCCGACCAACGTGACATAGATTTTATTTATCTAGGAGGTTGTTGAACCAGAAATTCCAACCGACCCTATTGTCGAGAGGTTAAATTTAGTTGAAGAAGAAAACAATTTCTTGAAGGAAAAAATAAAAAACATGAGGAGGAGAAGATGATATTGGAGTTGCATGTTGCGGATGTCGTCGATGATCACAAGATCAAGATGGATGCAATGTGCTTGAAGATGAGAAAGATTAGAAAATATGTCATTCATACCGAGGCTTGGTATCATTATGTCGTTGGATCAGTTGTTACCTTGGTTGTGATTATGATCGCATTTGTTTTCGCATTGAAATGTTTTACATTGTTTCAATGTATGGTTTAATTAATTTAGATGCTCTGCAGAGCTTTATGTTGTTAGATGAGAATTATGTATGTACTTTGGTTTTTATGTGATGATGAACTTCTATTAATTTGGTCACTTAATTATCTATTCATGATTTTCTGTAATGATTTTTGACACACTTAATTATATATAATGCACGCAGATGAACCGGCAATGGATGTACGGTGACAGACACACCTCCGAGTACATTAAGGGCGTGCATGATTTTCTCGAAGTGGCTGAGACAAACAAGCAGAATGGTTTTATGTGTTGTCCATGCCCTATATGTGGGAATACGAAGTCTTACTCTGACTGAAAAATCCTTCACACCCACCTGCTTTACAAGGGTTTCATGCCACACTATAATGTTTGGACGAGGCACGGAGAAATAGGGGTTATGATGGAAGACGGCGAGGAAGAAGAGTACGATGACAACTATGTGCCCCCTGAATACGGTGATGCTACTGAACATCAAGATGCACCAGACGATGTGCACGATGGTGCTGCAACGGGCGAAGCTGCTGAAGATCAAGAGGAACCAGACGATGTGCCCGATGATGATGATCTCCGCCGGGTCATTGTCGATGCAAGGATGCAATGCGAAAGTCAAAAGGAGAAGCTGAAGTTCGATCGCATGTTAGAGGATCACAAAAAAGGGTTGTACCCCAATTGCGAAGATGGCAACGCAAAGCTCGGTACCGTACTCGAATTGCTGCAGTGGAAGGCAGAGAATGCTGTGCCTGATAAAGGATTTGAGAAGCTACTGAAAATAATGAAGAAGAAGCTTCCAAAGGATAACGAATTGCCCGACAGTACATACGCAGCAAAGAAGGTCGTATGCCCTCTAGGATTGGAGGTGGAGAAGATACATGCATGCCCTAATGACTGCATGCTCTACCGCGGTGCATACAAGGATCTGAACGCATGCCCGGTATGTGGTGCATTGCGGTATAAGATCAGACGAGATGACCCTGGTGATGTTGACGGCGAGCCTCCCAGGAAGAGGGTTCATGTGAAGGTGATGTGGTATGCTCCTATAATACCACGGTTGAAATGTCTGTTCAGAAACGGAGAGCATGCCAAGTTGTTGCGATGGCACAGTGAGGACCGTAAGAAAGACGGGAAGTTGAGAGCACCCGCTGACGGGTCGCAGTGAAGAAAAATCGAGAGAGAGTACTGGGATGAGTTTGCAAAGGACCCAAGGAACATATGGTTTGCTTTAAGCGCGGATGGCATTAATCCTTTCGGGGAGCAGAGCAGCAATCACAACACTTGGCCCGTGACTCTATGTTTGTATAACCTTCCTCCTTGGATGTGCATGAAGCGGAAGTTCATTATGATGCTAGTTCTCATCCAAGGCCCTAAGCAACCCGGCAACGACATTGATGTGTACCTAAGGCCATTAGTTGAAGAACTTTTACAGCTGTGGAATGGAAACGGTGTACGTACGTGGGATGAGCACAAAAAGGAGGAATTTGACCTAAAGGTGTTGCTGTTCGTGACCATCAACGATTGGCCCGCTCTCAGTAACCTTTCAGGACAGACAAACAAGGGATACCACGCATGCACGCACTGTTTACTTGACACCGATAGTATATACCTGGGAAGCTGCAGGAAGAATGTGTACCTGGGCCATCGTCGATTTCTTCTGACCAACCATCAATGTCGAAAGAAAGGAAAGCATTTCAAAGGCGAGGCAGATCACCGGAAGAAGCCCGCCATGTGTACCGGTGATCACGTACTTGCTATGGTCAATGATTTACACGTAATCTTTGGAAAGGGTCCCGGCGGACTAGCTGTTCTGAATGACGCTGAGAATCACGCACCTATGTGGAAGAAGAAATCTATACTTTGGGACCTACCCTACTGGAAAGACCTAGAGGTCCGCTCTTCGATCGACGTGATGCACGTGACGAAGAACCTTTGCGTGAACCTGCTAGGCTTCTTGGGTGTGTATGGGAAGACAAAAGATACACCTGAGGCACGGGAGGACCTGCAACGCTTACACGAAAAGAGGGCATGCCTCCGAAGCAGTATGAAGGTCCTGCCAGCTACGCTCTTACGAAAGAAGAGAAAGAAATCTTCTTTCAATGCCTGCTCAGTATGAAGGTCCCGACTGGCTTCTCGTCGAATATAAAGGGAATAATAAATATGCCAGAGAAAAAGTTCCAGAACCTAAAGTCTCATGACTGCCACGTGATTATGACGCAACTGCTTCCGGTTGCATTGAGGGGGCTTCTACCGGAAAACGTCCTATTAGCCATTGTGAAGCTATGTGCATTCCTCAATGCAATATCTCAGAAGGTGATCGATCCAGAAATCGTACCAACGCTAAGGAGTGATGTGGCACAGTGTCTTGTCAGTTTCGAGCTGGTGTTCCCACCATCCTTCTTCAACATCATGACGCACGTCCTAGTTCATCTAGTCGACGAGATTGTCATTCTAGGGCCCGTATTTCTACACAATATGTACCCCTTTGAGAGGTCCATGGGAGTCCTAAAGAAATATGTCCGTAACCGCGCTAGGCCAGAAGGAAGCATCTCCATGGGCCATCAAACAGAGGATGTCATCGGGTTTCGTGTTGACTTTATTCCTGGCCTTAAGAAGATAGGTCTCCCTAAATCGCGGTATGAGGGGAGACTGACTGGAAAAGGCACGCTTGGAAGGGACTCAATAATATGCAGGGACGGATATTCTTGGTCTCAAGCACACTACACAGTTCTACAGAACTCTACCTTGGTGACCCCGTATGTCAATGAACACAAGAACAGTCTGCGCTGCAAACACCCGGAGCAGTGCGACGACTGGATTACATGACACATCAGGACTTTCAGCAGTTGGTTGGAAACACGTCTCAGAGGTGACAGCACTGTTTGTGATGAGCTGTACTTGTTGTCCAGGGGACCATCTTCGACTGTAATGATTTGAAAAGGATACGAGATAAATGGGAATACATTTTACACGATTGACCAAGATGAAAAGAGCACCAACCAAAACAGCGGTGTCCGCTTTAATGCAGCAACCGACAGGGGAAAGGACACATATTATGGTTACATAGTAGACATATGGGAACTTGACTACGGAGTAGATTTTAAGGTCCCTTTGTTTAAGTGCAAGTGGGTCAATCTGTCAGAAGGCGGGGTACAGGTAGACCCACAGTACGGAATGACAACAGTGGATCTGAAAAATCTTGGGTACACTGACGAACCGTTCGTCCTAGCCAATGATGTGGCACATGTTATCTATGTGAAGGACATGTCTACCAGACCGAGGAAAAGAAAAGATAAGGAAACGAATACATCATACGATGAGCCAAAGCGCCACATAGTTCTTTCAGGAAAAAGGGACATCCTGAGAGTGGAGGGCAAGACAGACATGTCTGAAGAGTATGAAAAGTTTCATGAAATTCCCCCCTTTAAAGTCAAGGCTGACCCAAGCATCCTGATAAACGATGAAGATTATCCATGGTTACGGCGCAATAAGCAAACGGCACAAGCGAAGAAAAAGTGAAGACTTTCTCCCGCAACTATTATGATGATATCATGCCAACTTTGTAACAGATGAGTATGATACCATTGTCCGTTTTGTACATGCACATGCTATGCCAACTTTTTCAGAGTTCATTTGAAAACTATGAATTTGAAAACCTCGCCAACCGAAGGGCGCTCACACCGGTTTATAAGCCCGTCCCTCTACGCCTTGTTGAGCTCACAAACTTGTGATTCACACAAATTTCAAAGAATTCAAATTTTATAAAACTAATGGCACAAACAGAAATTTTATAATTGTTCTAAAACAAATGGCACTAACAGAAAGTTTATAATTTTGGTGACCTAAAAGCAAAAAGAATTAAAAAATAAAGCAAAAAACCAAAAGAAAATAAATAATGCAGAAAACAAAACAAAAAAACATGAAAAAAAATAAAAATAGCAACAATAAGTATTTTGTTATAAGTAGAAACAAAATAAAATAAATAAAGCAACAAAGAAAACAAAAAAAGTGTTTCCGAATTTTAAAACTAATGGCACTAACAGAAAGTTTATATTTTTTTTAAAACTAAAAGCACTAACAGAAAGTTTACAATTTTGCTGACCTAAAAGCAAAAAGAATTAAAAATAAAGCAAAAAACCAAAAGAAAATAAAGAATGCAGAAAACAAAACAAAAAAACTTGAAAAAAAATAAAAATAGCAACAATAAGTATTTTGTTGTAAGTAGAAACAAAATAAAATAAATAAAGCAACAAAGAAAACAAAAAAAGTATTTTCAAATTTTAAAACTAATGGCACTAACAGAAAGTTTATATTTTTTCTAAAACTAAAAGCAAAAAGAAATAAAAAATAAAGCAAAAAAAGTGCCACCTACTGGGCCCCAACGGCCTGAATACGACTAGAAACCCTCCCATGGGCCAGGATTCAGGCCCGCAGAAGGCCTAGTAGGCCCACAGGCACAGATTACAGAGTTAGGCCCGAAAGCCTGCTTTAGATAGGAGCTCGAGAGGGAAGCCGCATCGCACCTTATAAACAGGTGCGGCTCCCTCTCAACTAGCGAGGTGGGACTTAACTTTGGGCGCGGGGCAGCAGAAGGCCTTTGGTCCCGGTTGGTGGCACCAACCGGGACTAAAGGGGGCATTGGTCCTGGTTCGTGGCACCAACCGGGACCAATGCCCCCCTTTAGTCCCGGTTGGTGCCACCAACCGGGACCAAAGGCCGCCGCTTCCCGCCCTTTGGGCTGCTGAAAATTGGCCTTTGGTCTCGGTTGGTGGCACCAACCGGGACTAAAGGGGGGCATTCGTCCCGGTTTGTGCCACGAACCGGGACCAATGGCTTTGCTATATAAGTAAAGACTTAGCGTTTTTCAGATTCATCTGCAGTTCCCCGCCCCGACGACACCGCCAGGCTGCCCGAGCTCGCCCCGACGACGCCGTCAGGCTGCCCGTGCTCGCCATCGCCGTCGCCCTGCGCCCCTGCCCCGTGCTCGCCGTCGCTGTCGCCCCGCGCCCCTGCCCCGTGCTCGTCGTCGCCCTGCCCCTGCCCCGTCCCGCCCCCGCGCGCCGGCGCCCTCGCCGCCCCCGCCGTCGCCTGGAGCTCCCCTGCTACGGGCTCGCCGTCGCCGCCCGCTCCTCGTCGCCGTCGCCCTGCCCCTGCCCCGTCCCGCCCCCGCGCGCCGGCGCCCTCGCCTGCCCCCGCGCTGTGAGCCGCTGCCCGGATCTTTTTTTTATTAGTTTAATTTTTTCATATATATATATATAATGTTTATGCTCTATTTTTTTATTTTTATGCTCTGTTTTTTTGTGTTTTTGTTCATATGTGATGTATATGTGTATGTGGCTATAATGTATATGTGTATGTGAACAATGCAAAAGATAGTTTTTTAGAAAAATTAGGATTTTTTTCTGTTCATAGATTTTTTTGGTGATATTAATTATTGTAAATATGCAAATGTTTGTATATTCATATGAACAATGAATTAGGCAATACTACTATATGTATTTTTAAGAAGGAAGAAGAAAAGAAAAAGAATGAGAGGAAAAAGGAAATAAGAAGAGGAAGAAAGGAGAAGAAGAGGGGAGAGGAAGAAGAGGAGAAATAAATAAGAAGAAGAAAAAAGAAGAAAAAGAAGAGGAGAAGAAGAAAGGAATAGAGGAGAAGAAGAAAAAATAGAAAATTTCTATTTTTTCTTCTTCTCCTCTATTCTTTTCTTCTTTTCCTCTTTTTTTCTTCTTTTTTTCTTCTTCTTCTTCCTTCTTCCTTCTTCCTCTTTTCTTCCTTTTCCTTATTTTCCTTTCTCGAGGGATAAGAAGAAAAAGAAGAGGAGAAGAAGAAAGGAATAGAGGAGAAGAAGAAAAAATAGAAAAAAATCTATTTTTTCTTCTTCTCCTCTATTCTTTTCTTCTTCTCCTCTTTTTTTTCTTCTTTTTTTTCTTCTTCTTCTTCCTTCTTCCTTCTTCCTCTTTTCTTCCTTTTCCTTATTTTCCTTTCTCGAGGGATAAGAAGAAAAAGAAGAGGAGAAGAAGAAAGAAAGGAATAGAGGAGAAAGAAGAAACTTCAATACGAGGGGGGGTACCGATACCCCCTCCCCGATAACATTATTTTACCGTACGAGAGGAGCGAGGAGGAAAACGTGAAGATTGCGAAGACCGAAGAGGATGACTGGTTTCAAGTGTTGAAAGCAAAGAGACATCCACCTCCGGAGGAGAAGGTAGATCCGGTGAAAGCGAAGTGCACTCTGGCTGCCCTGACAAAACCACCCAAGTCTCCACCGAAAGGCAACTATGAGCGCATTATTGGAAAGGCATTTGCCGAAGCGGAAAGGTCGGGAAGTACAAAAAGTGATCAAAGGATGAAAGAATGACGAGCTGGGAAACAAATTGCCCAGCTCGGCGAACAACCGAAGCAATCGTGCCCCCCGCTCAAGGTGCCTGCTAGCGACATTGTCGGTCCAAGGATGGTGCCCGGTTATGGCAATCCTGCAGATTACCTGCCCGACGATGTACATTATGATTTCTTGGAGGTGCAGATACAAAGATACGAGTACGGGAAGCCTCTCGTCAAAGACGAAAGTTCTCTATCAATGATGATGCAAAGATTGCATGATTGGTACATGAAAACCTGCAGAGAGTCTAAGGGGAGGAGTACTTTGTATGTGAGAGTTAAAAAGGAGCATGACATCCTTGGAATTGAACTGTTGCCTATTCCATTTGAGGAGTTCTATCAGTTTTTCAATCAATTGGCCCTCGATAAATCAACGGTCACCTGCTACTGTCTGTAAGTAGTACTACTTCTGTCATTAAGTCTCTCTATATAACTCAGCTCTTTCATTGCATGTATTTATAATTATCCTCACTATATTATGCAGATTGAAGATCGCCGAATTGAAGAAAAGACAAGTGGGTGATATTGGGTTCATTAACACATATCTCATAGATGCAACTGAGGTTAAATATCGTGCCGAAGATACCGAGGCCAACTTGCTACGATCGTTGGAAATAAATGAACACAAAAAATATAATACTCTTTCCTTACAACTACAAGTGAGTGTTACTGTCTTGTGGCATATTCGGTTTCCCTTATTAGTCCAGGTTATAGTAATGTAATTGATGAGTTATGCATGCGTGCGCAGATTCCACTATATTCTTCTAGAGATTAAGCTTGAGCAGGGAGTAGTAACTGTCTTAGACTCGAGACGAAAAGATCCCAAGGAGTATGCGGACATGACTGAAATGCTCGAGAAGTAAGTTAAATCGATCATTATCCACCATATCAGCAACTTTGTTCATTTCTGATATCAAGTAATTGTTTTCTTTGTATGGCAGGGCTTGGAGAAAATTCACCAAAAAAGCTCCGGGACTGCCGAAGAAGCTGGAATTTAGACACCCGAAAGTAAGTACTATAGTAGCATGTTCCACGCATCTCCTAGTGATTCAAGCGCTAGTTTCATCAATACCATTTGGCATTCTTGCTTATCAGTTTGATTGACCTCTATTTCTTGTAAAGTGGTTGTGGCAGGAACCAGGGAATGATTTCTGTGGATACTACGTTTGCGAGTCCATCCGCCACACGACCTGTGAGCGGGGCTACTCTAACGAACAATATGAAGTGCGTAAATAACAATATTCACTATTTTATTTTATTACCATCATTTGTGTTGAGTTTCATTCATTCATATATATATATATATATATATATATATATATATATATATATATATATATATATATATATATATATATATATATGTATGTATGTATGTATGTATGTATTGACCCCCTTCTTAAAATTAGATGTTTCGGATGCGGGATGAACTCCTAGCACCAGATCGCATGCGAGCAATTCAAGAGGAATTGGCGGCATTCTTTCTTGACCACGTGATCGCTGAAGACGGAGAATACTATGTGGACCACGCGTCCGTATGTTAGGAGATTATATTTGTAAAAGGTAATTATTGTATATATGTAGCCTGTAGTGTCGGATAGATATACGAGAACTTGTTGTTCGACCAATCTCTCGGAGAAGGAGAGGTGGTCGATATCACTTCTCTCTGTATGCATATATGTTCATGACGATCTTCTGTTTGCTTACTAGCTAGCTAGCGTGTCTAGCTAGTCCTCTCTATACGTATGTATAGTACGTAGCGTCGACCAAGCACGGACAAAAGAGAGGACACTTCTCTCTATTAATTAGCTAGCTAACACAATATATGAAACACCTAAATTAACCCCCCAAAACCCCCAAACCCCCCCCCCTTTTAAAAAAAACAAAAACTCCAGCCACAGAAATGCTGACGCGTGGATGCCTATTGGTCCCGGTTGGTGCCACCAACCGGGACCAAAGGCCCTCCCGCCTGGGCTCAGCGGACAGGCCACATGGAGGCCCATCTGTCCCGGTCCTGGATTGAACCGGGACTAAAGGGTCAGGGCATTAGTACCGACCCTTTAGTCCCGGTTCATGAACCGGGACTAAAGGCCCTCACCAGCCGGGTCTATAGGCCCTTTTTCTACTAGTGCTTTAGGATAAAAAGGAAAGCTGATGGAACTATTGACCGTTACAAAGCTAGACTCGTTGCAAAGGGCTTTAAACAGAGATATGGTATTGACTATGAGGACACGTTTAGTCCAGTTGTTAAAGCAGCTACCATACATCTTGTCTTGTCCATTGCTGTGTCTAGGGGATGGAGTCTACGACAGCTAGATGTTCAGAACACGTTCCTCCATGGTGTTCTGGAAGAAGAGGTTTACATGAAACAACTTCCTGGGTTTGTAAATGCACAGGCACCACTTCATGTGTGCAAACTTGACAAGGCTTTGTATGGACTGAAACAGGCTCCAAGAGCATGGTATTCTCGCCTCAGTAAAAAGATCCAAGCACTTGGCTTTATTCCTTCAAAGTCTGACACTTCGTTATTTATTTATAACAAGTCAAGAATATCCATATTTGTTCTCATTTATGTTGATGATATAATTGTAACAAGCTCATCTGATGAGGCAATAACATCACTGTTGAAGGACTTAAGTGCAGAATTTGCTCTCAAAGATCTAGGAGATCTACACTACTTTCTTGGTATTGAGGTTAAGCAACACAAGGATGGTCTTCATCTCTCTCAAGAAAAGTATGCAGCTGACTTAGTGAAAAAGGCTGGTCTGCAAAGTTGTAAGCCTGCACCCACTCCTTTATCTAGCACAGAAAAATTATCTCTTGCTGAAGGAGAACTTCTGGACTCAGAGAATAGTACAAAGTACAGAAGCCTGGTAGGTGCGCTTCAGTACTTGACATTGACACGACCAGATATCTCATTTGCTGTTAACAAAGTATGTCAATTCCTTCATGCACCTACCACAGTTCACTTGACTGCTGCAAAACGCATAGTGAGATATGTGAAAAATACATTGAGCATTGGTCTGAATTTTAGCAAATCATCCTCCACACTTATCAGTGTTTTCTCTGACTCAGACTGGGCAGGGTGCTTAGATGACAGACGCTCAACTGGTGGTTTTGCAGTGTTCTTTGGACCTAATTTGATATCTTGAAGTGCAAGGAAACAAGCCACAGTCTCTAGATCTAGCACAGAAGCAGAATATAAAGCATTGGCCAATGCAACCGCAGAAATCATACGGGTGCAGTCAATTTTGAAGGAACTAGGTATGAAAAACACTAAAGCTCCATGTCTATGGTGTGATAATCTAGGTGCTACCTATTTATCAGCAAATCCAGTTTTTCATGCTAGAACTAAATATATTGAGATAGATTTTCATTTTGTCCGTGAGAGAGTTGCAAACAAACTCTCAGACATTCGGTTTATTCACTCCCAAGACCAAGTTGCAGATGGTTTCACCAAAGCTCTTCCCACAAAAAGTTTTGAAGTCTTCAAGTATAATCTCAATTTGATGAAGTTGTGATTAAGGGAGGATGTTAAACATATATGCGTGATATGGTTAGCGTGTACAGCAAGGAGAGGATCGCCACCGGAGGAGTAGTTATACGGGATACTTTTGTACTTTTTATCTTGTTTTATCTCTTGTATTCTTCTCTCCCAAGATGTAATCTCTCCAACAAACCTGTACGCGTATTAGGGCTCGCACCCCTCTATTTAACACGCAACACGTCAGCCTGGATCGGCAAGACGTTTACCGCATTCGCACAGAAGCAACTCTGCTTGTCATCGCCGCCGTTTGTCCAGCGCGGGGCGGAGTGGGACGGTGCAGTTGCCGTCGGCTTGCCGCCGAGTATGTGGAGTTGGTGTATGCGCCGCCGAGTGAGTATGCAAGAGAGAATGGGTACTGAACGTCTGAACCTAGCCTTGTTGGAGAACTTTCATTCTCTAGGGAAAACCCTTCAATGTGTTCTCTCATCTGCCCAAAATGCCTGACGGTGAAAAATATAGGCTTGTTTCAAACCATTGGATCTGCTTATTTATTTCTGTTTCTTTCCCCATATTTACTGTTAAATCGTGTGCAAGTTGCAGCTGATAATGTGTGCTTAACCCTTTTTTGCAACCTGACCATGGCTGATCGACCAAGTTGCAGCTGATAATGTGTCTTTATCGGGTTTTTTTGCACCTATATTTCAGAATTCAGGACGACCATGGCTGATCCTCCAAATTTTCTGCAACCTGACCAGCTGATCTGTGTTCGTGTCACTTTCACGCAAAAAAAAAACATTTTCGCGTTCTTGGTAAAGAAAAAAACCGCAGTGATCTAAAACAGCACTTATTTGAGCACTAAATTTGTTCTTTTAAGATGGGTCCCAATACTTGTGTATTCCCAAGAAAGATTCAAGACACCCGAATGGCATGAGCAGAGATGAGAAGTCAAGGAAATGTCTGTATATGTATAGGTCTTTTTCGTTGCTGATAAATAGATAGACAGAGAGTACTGCTATAAACCTCAAATGTTCCCCCATTTCTTGAGCTCCTCACTGGCCTGGTTGTTAAAACATGGAGTAAATCAGCCTTAGAAAAGGGATTCTCTTTAACATGTTCAGGTTTGCAAATTATTACACAGGATTGGAAGCACACAAACAGTTCAACTTAAAAGAAGTACATGTTCAGATTTGTAAAATAAATAAATAATGGCTTTGTGCAACTTGAATCCGGATTCTTCATTCAAATACTCCTGGATTTGGCTAGCTCCAAAGACTCAAACATTGTTCAATTATTACCAATAAAAAATAATTCCATTTTCTATACATCATTTATAGTAAATTTTTGTATAAACTAGCACTTTCGTTATTTAATCTGGGTCATCTATGTGTAAATACTACTCCCTCCGTTCCAAAATAGATGACTCAACTTTGTACTAACTTAGTAAAGTTATTGTGCATGCTCAACCAGCCAAGTTTAAAATTGGAGTGAATTCAGACGGATACCACCAACACACACCCAAGGCAGGATACATAGGCGCCGAGCGCAGCAACACACACCCTAGCACTACAAGAGCCGCCGGGGGCATCATCCGAAGAAGTGACGTCGCATATGATGAACCGTGGGCTTCAAGACGGTGCCTTCAGGAAGGATATGACACCGGAGCGTCGCCACCGCCCGATCCGAGGATCAGAGTTTCCCCTGGAGCACCATGACGGGCAGTGATAGCCGCGACGACGCCTTCAAGAAGGGAGTGATCTTCGCCGTCGCCAGTCCGTCCGAAGATAGAGTAGGTTTTCACCCCGGCCAACATTCACCGCCACTGAACGCCACACCCCAGCTACCACGCCGCCCACATTGCCGTGGTGGCCGGGCAGCACCGAGACACGAGCTCTGCCCATGAGCACCGCGCCACCACCACCAGGGCCGCCGCCCCGGATTCCAAGACCTTGACACCAAGTCCCCCGAGCCCCACCGCTACCCCCACCACAGAGACGGGCAGAAAGGATCCGCCTTTCACAACCCTGGCCAGTCCCAACGCCGAGACCCAGTAGGCCGGCCACAACAAGCCTCCGTCGAGCCGTCCTGCTACACCAGGCGCGAGACGAGCGCAGTCTTGCCGCCGGGAGCGAGATGGGCCGGTCCTACTGCCGGGGGCGAGACGAGCGCAGTCCTGTTGCCGGGTGCGAGATGGACCGGTCCTGCTACCGGGCGCGAGACCAGCTCGGTCCTACGGCACCGGGTGCGAGACAGATGATGGACCACCGCTGGGAGAAGGCCAGCCCTCCAGAGAGAGAAGCGAACGGACGCTGAGAAGAGGGGGTCGAAGGCCGAACAGGCAGCCTACAGACGGGCCGACGCCAGGAAAATCTTGCCACCGCCGCAATCAACCTGCCACCACCACATCAGCCACCGGGCACGCACCCCGCAGCCACCGCCACTGCGTCGCCACCCCGACCAGCCGAGGGGGCCTCGGTCAGGGCCGCCGCCCGCAGCCCTAGCCTTCGCGGCCCGCGCCGCCGAGAGGTCAGATCCGAAAGAGCCGCTGCGGCCGTCGTCTCCAACCTCCGGCCCGCCACCGCCACCACCACGCCGCTGTTACCTCCGTCGAGACGCACGAAGCCCCAGCCAACCGCAGCCCAACCCAACCGGAGCCCGCGGCACCGAGGCGCGGCAGGATCCATCACGAGATGCAGCCAAACGCCCCCACAGTCCACACCACCACTGCCGCCGCCACGCCCGCCCCCTACCCCAGCAAGCAGTCGGGAGGAGAAGGCCGTGGGACAAGCTGTGCGCAGCCCCGTCCAGCCGACATGCCGCCGGTGCCAGACCCGCCCAGATCTGGGCACACGCGACCCCCGCGCCACCGCCCGAAGGACACCACCCCGCAGCCACCGCGCGTCGACGGAGCCTCAAAACGCCTCCACCCACCGCCACGCAGAGGACCGGCCGCTCCGCAAGCCCGCCACCGTGCCGCCGGGCCCCACGGCAGCCCGACGCCCCCGCGCGCCGTTCGGACCCGCGTCCTGAGCCGCACGCGCCTGGAGGGAAGAGCGCCCCGCCGCCACCTACGCCGGCCGGGCTTTGCTCGGCGGCGCCTCGCGGCGACGGGGGGGGGGGGGGGTGGTGGTGGAGGGAAGAGAGATCGGGAGGGGAGGGCCTGAGTCGGGGCTAGGGTTTGCCCCCGGAGTCGCTCGCGAGAGCTGCTCGGGGGGAGGGGGACACACCATGTGGAACTAATTTGCCCCCATTCAGTTAGTTTCTTGGTGAGGTGATAGTTAAGTACGACTAAAAACCTGAAATTTATCACCCTATGGCGTAAATCAATCTTAGGGATTGTCTTCTGTCATGCTCAAATCTACCATTTCAGTTAGTTTCTTACAGGGTCAAGGAGAAGTGACAATTTTCTAGAATTGACCATGTACTGTTTCTTTTAGCAATTAGCAGGAAGATTGGACAGCAAACAGACAGCCTTGCAATCTTTTATCTTTTATCTTTATCTTTAAATCCTGCAGTTAGCCAGGCACAAGCAAAGAATTGATTTCTGTCTTTAGTGAAAGAAAAAGGCAATTCTCTGAATGAAAGAGGAAAAAGGAAAGCAAAAGGAAAAGGTATCACCACTTTCTTTTATTCTGTCTACTAAGGCATCTGTACACACACACACACACACACAAGCAAGAAGCACCCAAATATTTCATCGCCGAAATATTTGGCTTCCACTTTGGCTCTTCAATCCGATCATCTTGTAGTGGCACCTGAACAATCTATTTGGCTTCTCTTGAGCTACACTTCCAGCTGTTCAACTTAAGCAAGGTATGAAACTAGCTCACCTCACATGTGCTCGATCTGTCTCCCTGCTTCTTCAGGTTTATGTAAGCTAGCTTTATTTATTGCTTCTGCTTGTATATCAATGTATACAGGAAGCCAAGAAATTGCTGAAGAGCTGACCGGATCTTAAGCCCAAAATGGAATCAATCTAGAAGCTATACCTCGACGGATCTGACCAGTTCACTATGCGTACAGAGGTAGTTTACCACTGAAAAAAATCACCTTTAATTCCATCCTGCATGACTTTTTTTTAACATCCATTTTAGCCTAGTTTGCAAATTATTTAATCGTGGCAGATTTTGGAATCAAGTTTTGTATATGTCAGCATTCAACACGATCATGTATGTGTATCTTTTTTACATTACTAGGCAAGCTCCGCTGGAGTTAAAAAACAATTAATCGTCCATGAATGTATTGCCAATAGTCCAATACTATCACTCGACCTATGTAGCATATCTCTCGAAGCTATAAGTACGATTAGATAAATGAGCCCTATTTGACAACATAACTAGTAGGATTGAATAACCTGCTGGAGTACATGGGATTCCTTTTTGTTTTGAGCAGTTCTCGCACTGATTTATATAGGAACGCTGAGCAAGTCGACCTCACATTGCATTAGGGAGCAAGAAGCCTTGTAGTAGGACTCTTACGCGAATCCGTATAGCTCATCTCTCCTAGCTATATGTAAAGTTGAAAATAAAGAGAAAAGCACATCCCACAACATAACTACGAGTACATCCCAAATCTGGATGTCCTACTTCACAGTTTATTCAATTCAGATGGCAAAAGTTTTTCCATTATCTGGAAGACTGGACGGTGTGCAGACAGCCTTGCAATCTTTAATCATTGTCTTTAAAACCTGCAGCTAGCCAGCCACAAGCAAAGAATTGATTTGTGTCTTTAGTGAAAGCGAAAGGTAATTTTCTCAGTGAAAGCGAAAAGGGAAAGCAAAAGTTAAAATCCTACTGCTTGCTTTTATCCTTCTAAAGCATCTAATATGCACAACAAGCATGTAGCACAACAAAATTTTCTTCTCAGCCTATAGCATGTCCCTCTTTTGCTCTCCAGTCAGGCTATCCTGTTGCGCCTGAATGACCGATTCGGCTTCTATCTGGCTACAGACTCTCTACAAACTTCAACTTACCCAAGGTACGTAACTAGCTCACCTCACATGTGCTTCATCTCTCTGCCTGCATCTTCAGATTTTCTTAAACTAACTTTGTGTATTGCTCCTGCTTGTATATGAATGTACACAGGAAGTTAGCAAATTGTTAAAGAGCTGAACGGCTATAGATCGACGTATCTGACCAATTCATTATGCGTACGGAGGTATCTTTGCACTTAAAAACCACCTTTCATTCCATTCCGCGTGTTATATATATTTTACATCCATTTGAGCCTAGTTTGCAAAAATATTTAATTGTGTTATATTTTGGGGCAGAGCATTATATATGTCCGCAGTCAACATGTTTACTCGTCAATTTGGATCATGTAATTTACTACGCATGTTGAATTGGCGGCATTAAAAAAAAAACAATTAGGCATGCATGAGAGACCTGCCAAAAAATTTTAGCTTCAGTTTTCAATCCATCATAGATAGAAAACAGTCTCTCATCAGGTCAAGCGGCTCTCGCCCCCGCGTCGCCCCCGGGCGACACGGGGGAACCCTAGCGCCCCCGCCGCCAGGTCCCCCTCGCCCCCTCCCTCGCTACGCCGATGCTGGAGGGGCCGCCGGCGAAATCCGCGCGCGCCCCAGGGAAGGTGGCGGCGGGGCGTTTCCCCTCTCCGCGGCATTGTGCGCGCATGCGCTGCCTGCCTTGCCTCGGGCGCGCGCGAGATTCAGGGCCGCGGGAGTGGCTACAACGCGGGGAGAGGCCGGATCATGGCCGGATCTAGCTTCTCCGCCCCCGTTGGCCGCCCTCGATGGGGCTCGGTGGCTTCGTTCCGGCGGCCAGTGAGGGCTGGATCCCGGGGCGGCAGCCCCGGACGGTGGAGGATGTGTCGGCGGCTGTGGTCTTGCGATGGGCGACACGGCGGCCGCGGTGGTGGACGATCTGTGCGCAAGATGCTTGATGGAGGCCATTGGAACAGATATGGGTGAAGACCTGCTCGCGGCTGCTGCCGAGACCGGCGATGGCGGCACTATTTGGTGCCGTTCCCTTGTTGAAGGCATCACTGTTGAGAAGTTCCAGGCCACTATCTGCTACCTCCAGGGAAAACCCTAGATCAGTAGATCGGATGACGGCGGCATTATTCTGTCGTTTCCCTCTTGTGGCGTCATTCTTGAAGGTGTACACGGGCTCGAGGGACCAGTGGATGGAATAATTGGTGGAGCGGTGTTTCTTCCTGCACATTAATGGTGGCGTTTCTCGGCGGCGTGGCACAGTGGAGACTCGGCGCCCGATGTGTGGCGAGGGACTCGTGCAGGAGGGTGATGTCATCAGGCGTCGTGGTGGCGTCGATGGCAGAGAGGCCGGGAAAGATGGTGCAACAATACAACACTGAAAATGAATTGGTGGCAGGTGGCTGCGGTGGCCTCATACCCGGAGGCATCCTGGTTGAAGAGTGCGCCGGATTGGTAGGTGCCCCATACCCGGTAGGCGTCCTGATTGGGACCTCAAGTCTTAGATGTTTAGGTTTGGCTGCGATTTCTATTTGGTATTAGGCCCAGACTATCAACGCCCTTCATCAATTGGATAGGAGTAGCGACAATTGTTGTTTATACGATGGCTTTAGTCTTACTATTATATGACTTTGTAAGGTCTTGTGAGAATAATTAATAAAGTGGTCGTATGCATCGCGTATGCATCGCCCGGATGCAGAGGCCGGGGGTCCTCCTCTTTTTTTTTAAAAAAGAGAGAATTGCCAGTACTCCATCGGTCCATTACCATCAATCGACTTATTGCGTGTCTTAGTAGTAATTAGTTAGTACTATAAGTTAGTGGACTGTGCTTGGGTACATTTCACTAAAAAAAACTCAAAAGGATATATAGGTAATAACTTTTCTTTAACCGATCACGATTTTCTCTAACCCCATCGTTCCAAACATGGAGGGCCGTGTATAAGAAAGATAACTCAACGGATGCAAGCCCACAAGTACTAATCACGCACGCATCGAATGAATCGGATTAATCTGCTCATTCGCTCCTCCAGTGACATACTCCCTTCAATTTGAACTAAAATCACAACGAGTAATTCGAAACGGAGGGAGTACATGAGGTTACCAGCCTGCCATAAAGGAATCAATTCATGCATGTCTAGTCCAGCAACAGCGGCACCTAGGAACCGATGTGACAGCCTGAACTCCGTGACCCCGTGACCTGATGACCATGTCAATCGTAGTGACCCGTGAGATGAAAAACAGCCGCCCTTTCCTGTTAGTGCCCCCGACTCGCTTCATTTCTCTGTCCCCTTACAGTTTGTAATAAGTTCTTCTCTAGGTTTGCTACCGCTTGGACGGTGTGGGAAAAAGACTCTGTATTTTCTTTAAGAAATTATTAATGGAAAGGGGCGAGGCCGGGTTGGATTAGGTAGGAGACCACGACATAGTGACCGCCACGACTGACACAAGATAAAATCATTTTTGACTATATTACCCTTTTAACTGATCTGCATAGAAAATCATAAACTTTACAAAGCATTGCCCTTAGTTTGAACTTTGAACCGATTCTCTCCTCACCACGGCACATGCATGCAGGTTATCAAGGCGGACACCATTGATGCTGCCGTTGAAAGGATTCTCAATGAGCTTGGGAAAGACACTAGAAGAAGCAACAACAAAGAGAATGCCATCTACTTTGATGGCTGGAACGGACTCGGGGCATCTGCCGTCCTGCAAGCCGTAGCCAAACGCCTCGCCATATCAAGTGAGCTGCTGGCGAGGTCTCCAGGGCTGGAGTTTGAGAAAATCATCCACATTGATTGCTCAAAGTGGGAGAGTAGAAGAGCAGTGCAGAAGAAAATCGCAGAGCAGCTGAAGCTTACTGATAAGGTGATGGAGATGTTTGACAAACAAGATGAGGAGGATGATTTCAACGGGTTAGACCAGTGCTCCCGTGGTGAGATAGCACAAGTTTTCACAGAGATATATCAAACCATAGAGAATCGCAGATTCCTGGTGATCCTGCATAATGGAGGCAACGAGAAGATTGATATATTCAATTTTGGCCTTTCTCTATATGGATATGCCAATAGCAAGATCCTGTGGACTTTTCGAGGGAGGTTTCGGCTTGACCCCAAGGTGATAGACATTGTGAAAAACAGCACGACAACACATGTTCTTCTTTCAGCTTCAAGAGATGGGCGCGATAGGCACGAGCTTTGGTCTTATCTAGTGCGTCAGGAGGCTGCACAAGTTTCCTACAATATGCATGGCGATGGTGTCATTATTGATTCAACAATTGCTGGCGAGTGTGTCTTGTATATGCTGAAACAATACTGCATCGGTTCTCCCGTTGTTGACTACGACTAGGCTATCCACACCAGTAACTATTGGGTGTGTGATGGAATTATTGCGTTTACAGATATTGACAAAGCGTGGGAAGTTGGTGATATACTACAGCGTGAGGTGCGCTTGTTGAATATTGACAATCGACTCAGTAATGATGAATCAATAATATTGCTTTCCTCTCACTTAGCAAGCTCTGCTGAGGGCATGCCATACTGGATTTCAACAACAACATGTGGATTTATACTGAGTCCTTCTGGTGCTATTGCCGACAACATGTTTCAACACTCGCACAGGCTCAGGGTCCTCGAGCTCTCAAGGTGTACCTTTAGTTTCTCATCGCCTCCATTCCTCTGTTGCCACAGCCTGAGATTCCTGTGGCTTGAGCACTGTGAAGACCTCCTAGCGAGAACAAGCACTGCAGATCATCACCAAAGAGATGCAGCAAAGGAGTTAGACAACAGCACCATGGCATTGTGGGAATGCTTCAAAAGCTTGTGGGTACTTGACTTGCGTTACACGCATTGGGGTCAGATCTTGTCTGCACAGATGATGGATCTCATGACCCAACTCAGGGAGTTAAACGTGATGGGAGCCAAGAACTGGGACATGAGCCATCTGCGGGGACGACTGCGCAACATTCGGAAGCTTCGTGTAATGAAATCCACCTGTTGCTTCAATGACCATGTGTTATCAGAAATGGAAAGCATGGAGCTACTAGATTTTTCGGAAAATAACATCATACAAGGAATGACAAACTTATCAGGGCCAGCAAGAAACAATAGCATCAAGACTATCACTATTGGTGGATGTGATGGGTTAAAAGTTGTCACTTTTAGGCACTGCAAAGAATTGAAGAACCTGTTCTTGAAAGGATCTTTAGGGAGTCTCGATAAGCTGGAACTCTCAGGCACAAGAGTGAAAACCCTCAACCTGTTAGGAGTGGAAGCCAGATCACTCCCCAAGCAGATAATCCTGCTAGGCTGCGAGGAGCTCCGTGCAATATTATGGCCATGGAGTATGACAAAGAAAGGGCTGCCGAAAGTGCTGCACATTGACACCACATCTCCATCAGCAACAGCTTACAGAGGGGAGGCACCACTTGTGCATCCACATGTTGATTTATCCCTCCACCAGCAGAAAGAAGACAATTTTATGGGTAGATGGCGGATTTGTCTCACAGATGCAAGGCTCCTTAGGTTCCTCGGTCCCGTAGAAAGTTTTTAAAAAGAAATATCCATACATATTGATATATGTACTGCAACTGTTGTTTGTGGTAGCAACATCGAAGGAACAAGCACTAACAAACTAGTGCAAGTCCAACAACATACAAGCATCTTAATGCACTCGGAGTACAGTGATGCCTTTAGGGATGACCCAGTTGCAGCAGTGATGATGTGGGACTGCCCCAAGATATGGAAGTCAGTGTGGACCGAATTTACATGTTTCATAAAGGTGATGATGCACGGGCAGGTCAACAGACTATTGGAGGATGCTGCAAGTGCTAGTACTAGTGATTTATTGTTGCCGAAATTTATATGTGAGTTGGTTACATCGCTGCATGTGTATGATAACTTGACCATCACTAGTATCCCTGGACCTCCCCAAGGATTAGGATGGGGTAACCTAAGATGGTGCCGCGTGGAGAGATGCCCTAGGTTACACACAGTCTTCAATGTTCCCCGTGGCACTAGTGTGTACAGTTCTATGTCTCTTGGCACATTATGGGCGTCCAAGCTCCTCTCTGCACTTTCCATCTGGGACATGAAAGTTGAACAAGGTGAATTGTGTTTCCTGATCTTGTTGCACCTGGACTACTGCCCCAGGCTAGTACACGTGTGCCCCTTCTCCATGTTGGGGACATACACATTTGTTTGGCTGGAGACCATTGAGATAGTGTACTGCGGTGACGTCAGGGAGGTATTCCCATTGAGCCTTGAGCTTCAAGAGCAGGATAAAATTAGAGAATTCCGCGATCTGAGGCGCATCCACCTGCATGAGCTCCCCAAGCTGCAGAGCATTTGTGGGCGCAGGATGTCTGCGCCAAAACTCGAGACCATCAAGATCAGGGGCTGCTGGAGCCTCAAGTGTCTACCGGCCGTCGGACGCAACACCAAACCACCCAAGGTAGACTGCGAGAAGGAATGGTGGGACAACCTGGAGTGGGACGGGATACAGAAGTACCACCACCCTTCCCTCCGAGCCAAGCCACTCGCTGTACTACAAGGCCCAGCTGCCCCGAGGCACCGTACTCTGGTGAGCTTTACATCTAGCTAGTTCCATCTGTACGTATGTTCCTCAGTATGTACACTGTGAGCTTACTCATTGTTGGTTTATATGTTGCAGGTAATCCATCACTTCCAGGGATTGATTTGTGCTTCTTGCAACTCAATATGCATGATCCCGAGGCATGCAATGCTGCTTGCCCTGCTTCCCGTTTGATTGGTTTGTGGTGTTCTCTCTACACAACATATGCATTGCCTTGGTTCGGCAGTGCGGCTTCCAGTTTGATTTGATATTTGGTGTGATCAACCTTTGCTCGAGCTCCTGACAAATTGAGGAATAAAGCAGAGTGGGCGTTCAGCTTCTGCAGCTTGAGCCCCGGAGTGCTCGTGCTCATTCTGTGTGTGTGTGGTAGTGCTTGTCACAGTATGAATTGTCAGGTATGGACTTGTTGTAATTTGTAAGCGTAAACGATGATGGCGATGATTTGTGTGTGCGGTGTTGTTTGATGTGATATGGTTATGAAATACTCAGCCATGTGCTGTTTGTTCCGGTGCCAGTTTTGTACTCCCTCCGTCTTAAAATACTTGTCGGATAAATGCATAAATATGGATGTATCTAGAACTAAAATACGTCTAGATGCATCCATCCCTCCGTCTTAAAATACTTGTCGGATAAATGCATAAATATGGATGTATCTAGAACTAAAATACGTCTAGATGCATCCATTCCTCCGACAAGTATTTTCGGACGGAGGGAGTATATGCTCATTGTTCCCATCGATCGTGTACTAGTTGTTGTCACTTGCTAGGCTGGCCAACAGTATTTCCTTTGACTAGATAGACAACTTGAGGCAACTCTAATTGTCGTCGCCGCTGTTTGTCCAGCGCGCGTGGGATGGTGCAGTTGTATGTCGAGGAGGTGTATGTGTGGGCAGAGTGGGTGCTGAACCTAAGCCTTGTTGCAGAACTTTCATTCTGTCAGGCCCTTCAATGTGTTTCCTCATCTGCTGAAAATGCCCTACCTACGGTGAAAAATACTACTCTACTTGTTTGCTCAGCAAGTACTCCCTCCGTCCGAAAATACTTGTCATCAAAATGAATAAAAGGGGATGTATCTAGATGTATTTTAGTTCTAGATACATTCTTTTTTGTCCATTTTGATGACAAGTATTTTCGGACGGAGGGAGTATTGATTAATCCAAACCATTGGATCTGCTTGTTGTATGGTCTATATTTACCTGTCCTTACCGTAAAAAGCCTCGTGTTCAACGTCATCTCGCTACTGTAAAATTATGTGCATATTTTTTTATTATTCTTTCTGCATATTTACTGTTAAATTATGTGCAAGTTGTAGCTGATAATGTGTGCTTAACCGTTTTTTTGCAACCTGACCACTAAGTTGCAGCCGGTAATGTGTGCTTTACTGTTTTTTGCACCTATATTTCAGGTTCAGAACGACCATGGCTGATCCACCAATATTTCTGCAACCTGATTGGCTGATTTGTATTATTGTCACTTTTTTGGCTGATTCAGAGCGACGCAAAGAAGAAACATTTTTGCGTTTTTGGCAAAAGGAAAATGCAGTAGAGCAATTGTTTTAGCACTAAACTTGTGTCTTCCCCAAGTAAGTTTCAAGACACGCTTCTTAGACGAGGAGGGAAGTCAACGAAATATCTGTATCTGTATATGTATAGTATAGGTCTTCTTTCCTCGCAAAATCTTTATCTTTACTTAATAATAAAGCACTGTGGGTTTCTGTCGTCCGTCACCCCTATTTGCAAAAAAGTCCCTGCAGTTTGTTGAAATCAACCCGCAGTCCATTTTGAGTCATACCGAACCTTTTTTTAGTTTTCTCAGAAACCCCCCTGAGATTTTAGGTAATCAACCCGCCGTACATATTTAAGTCATGCGAATCTTTATTTTGGTGTTTTAACAGAAAACCCCCTGATCTTTCGGTTAATCAATCCGCAGTTTATCTAAAACAAAATTATCCATATCTTTTAAATCGTAACTCCGATTTTAACATAGTATATATGAAACTTGATTAGAAAAATGTGTAGAATCCAAATATATTGTTACTTTTAGCTATTAAATATTTCTAAACTATTAATTTGGATGCAAACATAATCTATAGTGCACGGTCTGGGTTTTTTTTCGCACTGGCGGCGATCCAAATTGCAAATAAACACACATTAAAACCAGATTGAGAGGGAAAAAAACATTGATAACCACGCATGCACAACTCTGGAAAACCTCACGGGAAAAAACAACATTTTTCTCATCTTATTCTCAGTGATTGTGTGCGTGCGAGCGCGCGCGTGTGTGTGTGTGTGTGTGTGTGTGTGAGAGAGAGAGAGAGAGAGATGCCTTAGGATTGACCACATTCAAATGCGTTTTCGTTGTGTGAGCATTGAGACCACCGCCAGGAACACAAATGTGATGCAATTTTAAAATAAAGAACGTCTACGTATCAAGGTCTCAAGTCGTGGTTATTGGGTTAAAAGCGTGTGTGTTTTTCTATCCCGTTGTAACGCACGGGCTCTTTTACTAGTAAAAAATAAAAAATAGTATAGGTCTTCTTCTCCTTCCGTCGTGTCAGGAAAATCGCAACTCATCCGTCGCGCAGCCAGCCAAATTTCCAAGCCTTTACATTACGGCCCACCAAGCAGAAATATCTAGGAAGTCCATCATGTTTTTTCTTTTCTTTCGTGTTTGCAAGTGTCAACAGTATTCGTTTCGTTCTGCTTCGCAGCTGGTTCTCAGCACTGCAACATCAGACTTGGAAACATATTACTGACATTTGTTTATTTCCCATTTCCTATTGGAAAAATAAACCAACATTTTTTTAAATGTGTGAGCACTTTTATAAATACATGAACATGTATTAGAAATACGTGATCACATTTTGAAATTTACATGAACATTTTTATAAATGCACGAAAACTTATTTGATTATGTAATTTATAGAAAAATACATGATAAGTATATTTTATTAAAGTATGGATATTTTTTAAGTACACAATGAACATTAGTAAATGTACAATGAACAATTATTTAACAGGAGATACAATAATTTTATAATACACCATGAACCATTTTACAAAAACAAGATGAATTTTTTTTGATATGCAGTGAACATTTATTAGTACACGGTGGACCGTTTCAGAAAACACTATGAACCTTTAGAATACTAACATTTTATAGTACATCTAACCATTTAATCACCAGGAACAACTTTTAATATGCGATTATTTATTGGATGTACACATTGAACATTTATTAAATATAGGAACATTTATTAAATATGTCACGAACCTTGTTGAGGGTGAACATCCTAGGTGAGCCCCGTGGGAGGTGGGCATAGCCCGCTCTGAGGAAGGCGCGGGTGAGCTCGACGGACCCCCTCTACCTTGAAGTCGCCCACACACGGAGCTCTCTCTCGACGAGCACGCCCGGTGGGTACCGCAGTTCCGGCACGACGGACGAAGGAAGGTCGGCCCGTTGTACTGCATCTTCACTTGGTCGCCTGGAGATGGCTCGGTCGCTTGGGTGTTTGAAGTTGGAGAGAATGGATCTGGCTTTTGGGTGGTGAGTGGGAGAGGAAGGAGAGGCACCCCATTTATAGGCATGTGGGTGGGAGAGGAAGAGAGAAGGGATGAGAATGGTTCGTGTGTGAATCCGGACGCGTATGTGTATCCGTTACATTTTGGAGCCTTAAATTTTTGCCCGGAAACGATGCATGGGGCGCACGCGTACATTTAAATCACTGCACAGGGAAGCTCTTTGACCGGGCGCGTGCATCTGACTCGCTGCCGTATCTGAACCACTGGCATAATCTGAAACAATGGCCTAACACTGAATCAATACGTGCATGGCCACAAAGCTCGCCTCGCTCGCATGCATGCACGTCCGCCTTCTGCGCATGCAAACCCACGTCGCCGCCTTTCCCATGCATGCAGGCCCGGAAAGGCTGAGACGGGCTATTAACTGCAGTCTCAGGCCCAGACAGCAAGGCGGCCCAACGGTCCATCCAGCGCGCCCGGTACTTACTGAAAAAAAAAACAATCTCCCACCAAACAGATTGCATCTCGCGTATTGCCTCCTCCTCCCCGCAGATTCCTTGTAGAAGGGTTAGATCGACGGTCCTTAATCGCCGCTAGGGTTAGATGGACGGTCCTCGTTCAGCGCTAGGGTTAGTGGGGTTTGGGAGGGGTTTGGAGTAGTCAAAGATAGGTTTGACCAGATTTCAAATGAGCATAATAAATTAAATAAAAATCAGAAAAATGAAAAACATGCGCACATAATCTTTTTATGTCATATACTAATGATTTAAGTTGATAAAAATGTTTACATACATTAAAACGAAAAGTTCATGTGTCTTATGTGATATCTCAAGTATCTCAAACTCTCTTGTATGCAGTGAAGAGAAGTGTTTTGGGGAGATGAACATGAAAATTTCAAAAAACTCACCACAGCTTCATTTTGGAGTGAGTAAGAAGAATCCAGGCTTAGTTTTTCATTTTGATGTTTTAGATTTGTTTAAATCTTGGTCAAAGTTAAGTTTGACCAGAATTCAAATGAGCAAAATAAATTTAAAAAAATCAAAAAATGGAAAAACCGGTGCCGCATAGTCTGTATATATAGAATATATGTGTAGAAAAGTTAATTGGCTGATTTAGACAAGGTCGAAAAAAACCTTGCTTAGAAATGACGTCGTTTACCCTACCTTTGGACCCCTCTTTTTTAGCACGTTTTTCATGAAAATTTCAAAAACCTCACCACAGCTTCATTTTGGAGTGACTGAGAAGGATCCAGGCTTAGTTTTTCATTTTGATATTTTAGATTTGTTTAAATCTTGGTCAAAGTTAGGTTTGACCAGAATTCAAATGAGCAAAACAAAATTCAAAAAAATCAAAAAAAGAAGGAAAAACCATTGCACATAGTCTTTATATATAGAATATATGTGTAGGAAAGTTATTAGGCTCAAATAGACAAGGTAAAAAAATCTTGCTTAGAAATGAGGCCGTTTACCCTACCTTTGGACCTCTTTTTTAGCATATTTTTCATGAATGTGAGTTTACCAAAGTTTTGAAATAATTCCAACATCCATATAGCATGTCAAATTTGAAGTTCTAACATAGTTCTAACGTAGGTCCAACATCATTCAACATAAATACAACATTATTCATAATATTTCATAATTATTTATAAATAGCGTTGGGGCTTCTGTCTGTTCCTTGAGCTTCTTGCCATCATTTTGCTCCTGGTGCACCTTGTGCTCATTGCTTATTCTCTTCTCCTCTTGGTTGTCAGTACCTTGCGCTTCTTCTTCAAACCTACCACATAGCTGTGCAAAACATAAAGGGTAATGAGATCATGTCAAGTGATAAATGTATAGTAGTATTTGCAAGATTTACATACCTAGCAGAATTCACAACAACAGAAGGTTGGTGACCATTTGGAACCTCACTTGGATCACCATTTGGAGCCTCACTTGGATCACCATGATCACCATTTGGTGCCTCACTTGGATCTACATCAAATCTACATCAACCCTAGGATCCTGTTTCAGCGGAAGACCAACTTGGCGGACAAAATAAATCAGCATTCAATATTTACTCATGGCATGAATCAGTCAAATGGATAAGGATCCTATTTACTCAGCATTCACTATTTACTCATGGACAAAATAAATCAGGAATTTAGAAGGATCCTGTTTTAGGGAAAGACCAACAGCAATTTCATCACCGCAATTTACTCATGGACAAAATAGAACAGAGAGCTCTGTTCTATTGATTGCTGACAACATAATTCACCTCTAACATAATCCAAAAAAATTCTTAACAATTTCATCAACAACAATTATCCTAACAGTTTCATCAACAGAAATTCTCTTCACAATTTCTACCAAATTCATCAATGCCACTTCCAAGAGATTTTTCCAAGCTTACAACAAACCTACATCAAATCAGTGTGTGTGTGTTTGTGTGTGTGTGTGTGTGAAGATTCTCCTAACAAATCTACATCAAATCAGTGACATAAACAGAGAGGAAAGGGGGAGAGGAGAGGGTGGAGGAGAGGGGTGCATACATGGGCAAGGTTTGCTTGCGGCGACGGCGAGTCCCCCATGCTCGGCGGCGGCGAGTCCCCCATGCGTGAGCGAGGTCGTCGTTCCTGTCGTGGGCGAGGCGAGCGGCGAGGTCGTTGTTCCTGTCGTGGGCGAGGCAAGCGGCGAGGTCGCCGTTCCTGTCGTGGTCGAGGCGAGCAGCCCCTGCACCACCAGCAGCGATTACCGCCCCCGCCCCGCCCCTGTTGGTCGCTTCGCCTCCTACCTCATCTCCAGGCCATGGGCGAGGTCACCTGTGGCGAGGTCGTGGGCAAGGCGAGCGGCCCATGCTAGTCCCTTTGGCCGCCGGCCCCGCCCTCGTCCGCTGCCCCCGCCGGTTGCCTCCGCCCGCCGCCCGCCACCCACCGGCACCGCCCTCGTCCGCCGGCCCTTGCTGGTTGCTTCCGCCCGCTGCCCGCCGCCACCTGTTCGGAAGACCTAGAAAAACGCTAAGTGTTGCTCTGTTCGATGCCATCTGGTTGGAAAGTCCCACTTGTCACTGATACGAGAGAGCCGTGGTTTCATATAATGTATAGTTAAATTCCCATATATGAGCAATAGTCCCTCTCTAGCTCAGTGGTAGCGAGCGAGCTAAGCCAGCGCCAGGTCGTGCGTTCGAGTCCCAATGGGCAAATGGATCCCGCCTGTCAGTGTGTGCCCCGTCTGTCTGTTTAATACTAACATTTAAGCAAAAATGACACCTAGACAGTGACACATAAGCGAGGTTGCTGAGGTGGCTGCCTAATCATCCTAATGCATTCATACTCAAGTGCAATGACCATTTTATATTGGTGGTTATCAGCTAGGCGTGAGGTAGTGGACAGTGCTGCCCGCTTTACGACCATTTCCTCTAATGAAATTATGACCTTTATGACTTAAATGGTCGTTATGGTTCAGGGTCACTACAAGAAACCTGTTAATATATGACAGTTCTTGTCTGTCACAGACCAGGGGAAAACTGTCATGCGTGGCCATGCATGACGGATTTGAATTCCGCCATGTATATCACGTCATAATTTGACATCAAGGCGTCCATGACGGTTATCGACCGTCAAGGATTAGCCCAAGGCCCGCGCAGCCCAAACCAGGCCCTAACCTTCGTGACAGAAAAGACCGTCATGGATCGATGCCACATAGGATTTTTGAATCATAAATTGGAATGACGTGGCTGCCTACGTGGGAATTATTTTTGTCACAAAAATCATCCTGGATTTAGGCACAATTTTAATTTAGTCCCATTGTCTGAATCTTTCCACCCAAGTTTCACCAACACATTTTTTAGCATAACTTGTTAAAAAGATCATAATGCCAACTTTCACCAAAGACAAGTATTTCCAAAATCTCATACATACATATATCAATTAATATGCGTCCGCCCGCAGGTATCTACAACATTTGCAATTCACGAAATTCTCCATGAAACAATAATTTACAACATAGATTTACAAAATATATCACAAAACAAGATTAGGAAATAGTAGAATCCAGGTTACATAGACAGAACATACAAACTATTGAGGTTTTTATTATAGGTCTTCCGGTCAGTCCTCTTGATGGCAATTATCACGTCATGACAGATTGTGCTGGGCAGCACCGAGTAGCCCGCTACCCAATCATACCTAGCATATTTACAAAACAACAGATATTGGTCGATATGGATAGATAATAAGAAAATTGCAAAATAGTGAAAAATGGATTACATGCTATCCAAAAATCGTAAATCTTGTAGTGCCTACAGAGGATAACATAGTATCTACAACATATATGTTTCATCTATATCCAAATTAATTAAAACAGTCAAGTTACGGGTAAAAACTGAAGTGTTAAGTACTTGTGCATAGCATCCAAACAAGAAACAAAAATGAAGTGTTGATACTTGAAAGTTAAAGCTTAGATCAAAAAATATATAGTGAAAATAAATCAAAAAGCTACGAAGAGACAGTACTGGACATATATAAGAATGTAAAAATTTAGTCAAGCATCCAGCAGGAACAATAATATATTGACAAATGGAGATGCAAAATTAGCAGCAGCCGTGAGTTGACACGTTTCTCAGCCACCAGGACACTGCAATCCATATCAAAAGGATTACATGCAGACCAGAATAAGAACACCACCTTTTCAACATAAAAGCTTACAAAAAGGAAGACATCAAGTTTCATCAGGAATACCACTACGGGAAAACTTATATGACGAGAAGTTACGAATTAGTTCTCCAACAAGAGATGATGTTTGGAACATCTGTCATTTGGTGCAGAAAAAATAAAACTACATTATTTGTGTGTACATCTAAATCGCAAAGATTCAGATTGTTACAATATTTCATTATTTTATTGTTTCAATCATGTCTAATGGAGCAGCTTATTCAATGGTAATCTTGTACCTCTCCCTCTCACTCAGGGAGCAGCTTATTCAGTGGGGTAAACTCGTATGCTTAGCTTTCTTCCATCTACAAAAGCTGGAAGGGAGAAGGAGAAGTACACAAGTTAACCACCGAAAAAGCTGATCCCTGAGTGAGAGGGAGAGGCACAAGATTTACCACTGAATAAGCTGCTCCATCAGGTTTATGCACTTGGACCCCATCAGGTTTCAAAAATATATATAATTGTAGTTTATGCACCGGTCCTTCCGTAACTTAATATTATTTTTTTCATTCATCCTTTTCTAATGCATACATATAGAGACAAAGTTAACTGAACTCATCTCCCTCTGTGAACAAACTGAAATTCTCAAGTACACGTACATTTAGTGAGATACTGAAATTCTCAAGTACACATACATTCAGTGAGATAGTGAAATTCTCAAGTACACGTACATTCAGGACATGGTCTGGTTCATTGCATTAGAAAGCAAGAAGACTTGCACACATAGTAGAAGTTCATAAGTTCAGCCAACTAACTTGTACATACTTAGTTCAAGCAGGACATGGTCTGGTTCATTACATTACAAAGTAATAACCTATGAAAAAAAGAAGTAAATAAAGTAAAATTAGGTACTGCAAGCCTCACCATTTAAAAAGATGTTCTTCACAGAAATGCATTACATATTTTGTTTGAAACCAGTCTATGAATGCAGAATAAATGCAGGGGGTCGGTTTCTCAATAGCAAGGCAAGATTGAATTGGCATGAATAAGCTCATTAAGATCTATGATGAGCCAAACAACCAGCACTGGTTGCAATAAACAAACAAAGATCTTACCCTGCTATTGAGAAACTGATAAAAAGGCAAACAAGCCAGCTAGAAATGGAGCAATCATGTAGATTCAATCTGGAGCAAAATATTCACTTCCATGCAAGAACTAGCAGTTCAACCTTCAGCAATAATCACACATCGACAGGAGGACATTAATCTCTTGTGGTTCTGAGGACTAAGATATGAGATAGCTAAAGAAAATGAAGATGTAAAATCTGTCTATTCTTTTAGATTCGTAAGAAAACTTTGTAGCAATGTAAATACTAGTAACATGCGACTGGCTGCCCTGGTCAAAATCTTTACACCTAGTCACAGCAATATTAGTTTCTTTCTTCCAACTGAAAAATAGTTCATTATCTGAAAAATCGAACATAGAAGAGGCTATCGCAAGATATGAAGTGCTAAGCAACATCATGGACAAAAATTACAGAGAGGACAACCTCATGTACGACCTTGTTGAGACAAGGTCCCTTGTGTACGACCTAGTGAGGACAACCTCGTCGGCATGCACAAAAAAATTTGTGGAACATAGGGGATGGGGAGAAGCAAAGCCTCACCAGATCTTGAGGAGCACGAGGAAGAGGTGTCGTGGGAGTCGTGGGGTTGCCGGTGAGATCCAGGAGGACAATATTGGCACACGGGCATCGCCAAGATCCCAAGGTCAGCTCGCCGTAGGACGTCACCATCCTCCCGCATCGCTATCCTCCCGCATCTGCTGCCGCACGGGGCCCTCCTCTTGGCCTGCACGTTTCGTCCTCCCCTGACCGGCCAAGGACGCGGTGGTAATCGTCGTGGTAGTTGACGGTGCAGTGGTTTTCCAGATCTAGAAAGAGGTAATAGATGTTAGGGAATAGAGTGGCGGCAGTTGACAGTGCGGTGGTCATCGTCCTGCCTCTAGGAGAGGAGAGGGAGGGCCGGCGGCGAGCTATGAGAAGAGGGAGGCGATGAGATCTTGGGTGGCGGCGTTGTGTGGGGAACAATGGGGAAGTAGGAGGGGGCTGCGCAGGAGGGAGAGAGGAGGGGGCGGCGAGGAGGGTTAGGGTTAGGCTTTTATACGGGCAAATGTCAAGCGGGCTGTAGCGGGCTTTGGCGGGCTTGCGGGAGTGTACTACTCTATCCATGACAGTTTCTGAAAACGTCACCCGAAATCCGTCATGTATTAACAGATTTCTTGTAGTGGGTTTGGAGGCCCCCGAACAGCTTTTGACCAATTGGTCTAAAATGGTCATAAATTTATGACCAATTCTTCCAGGCTCACTGACAGAAGGTCATAAGTTGACATATTTCTTGTAGTGTACGCCTTGCACAGACGAGGGAAGGGCATGCCCTGCCACTGAGTTACCAAAAGTACCTCGGTGTCATTCCTGATGCAACCGTTGAAATCCTCGGAAAATCGAACGATGGTAAGACTGCTCGGGTTCTGGCACGGTGTCATCATAGGGCCTCTGTAGGGTGTGGTAAAAGTTTGGACACGTTCCGAGTAAGCCTCCCTTGAGGCTGCTTGTACACCACACCGTGTCTGAGCTAGTATCTGGGTATCGAGAGGGAACGAGACCAGTTTGTGCAGGAAGTTCTGGTCCTGTTGCTCCGTTGGCCTTGAAAGTTCTCATGCTCTAAGAGCGAGCAACCGCATGGCACGTGCCACGGCCTCGCATTTTTCGGGGTCGCGTGCAATATTCGAGAAATTTATTGCTCTTCTAAGGTTTCATCGTCTGGAATTGCAGATCAGCAAGGTGGCACATGAAATCATGTCGGTTAGCGGCATGGGGAATCATTTGTGATGTCCTTGTGGCATGCCTACGCCTTGAGTGGACGGGGAGTTAATAGGTAACCCATGCTTGACTAATGACATATTCAGTTCCATGGGATTATCATGTACTGTATCTTTGTTTTCCAATTGCTGTTTTTCACCATGGTTCCGCACAAAGTATTTCTGGCATATTTAGAGTACATGATAATCAAAGTATACGCAGAGTATATTTTGCAATCTCTATTAGTAAACTGAACATGCTTGCAATCAATGAAAGTTAATCCAATCTTGTGATGATGTCTTTAGATGGAGAGGTGAAGTTCCCCCTGATTAAACATAGTAAGAATTTGTTTGAAGGAGGCGCACAGATATTTGTTGACCTTATGGTGTACGCAGGCAAGCCACACCTCTCCTAGTTTTACAAATTTTGATCTTAGTTCGCAGTTTGCAAATGGATTACCAAGGGAGCAATGTTAGGGATTTCCTTCATGCTAATGGACATGTGATGCTTGAAAGAGTGAAAAACAACTGTAATCTAAGATCATTCACTCGAAAAGAGATAGATGATATCACTGGTGGGTATAGCACAATATTGGGAGAAGGGGATTTAGTAATGTTTCCAAAGAAAGATTAGATGGTCTTCATCCCGTGGCGGTAAAGATATACAAAAATGGAACCAAGGAAGAAGAGTTAGCAACAGAGGTGATAGTGCATTCCCATATAAATCACAAGAATGTTCCAGACTGTTTGGTTGCTGCACAGAGGAGAATGCTCTTACAATTGTTATGGAGCTCGTATGCAATGGCAGCCTCTACGACATCATTCACTGCAGCATCAATGCCAATGGTTTTGCCCCCTTCCCTTTGGACAAACCTTTGGACAGCGCTATTGAGTTAGCATAAGTATTATCATGCATGCAATCAATGTATAATCATGTTCTTATTGGTGACATCAAAACTGCTAATATACTGCTAGATGAAAATCTGCAGCCAAAGTTATCGGATTTTAGGATAGCAAGATTGCTTGCTACTCACAAGACTAAGCACACCAGATCTATAATGGGTAGCATAGGTTACATGGACCCTTTGTTCTGTCAAAGTGGGTTTCTAACTTCCAAGAGTGGTGTATACAGTTTTGGAGTCGTATCATCACCCGAAAGAAAGCTCTGGACAGGAATATCAGCCTTACTCGAAGTTTTGCCGAAGCACTGAGAACAGGGAAAAAGGTGAGGCAAATGTTTGATGAGCAAATTATGAATGATAAAAAGAACATAAATTTTTTCTTGAAGATGTGGCACAACTAGCAGCAGAATGCTTGAAAATGGAGGAAAAATGCGTCCGGAAATGGTTGAAGTAATGGACAGACTCAAGACAATCAGAAAATATACAAACATCGCAAGGGCAGAGCTTCTACAGGTAATAAGGTGCTTGTGTACTCCATTCCGATTGGCACGACAATTTTAGTAGTTGCTCCTGCCTTGAATTAATCTTGAGTTATTGTGCCAACTAGTAGAACTAAATAATCAAATGTCTCTTGAGCACCTTCTTATATTAAGCTTTATTTCAATTCCCCCCTAATGCAGGTAGAAGTGGAAAGGCAGAGGATGTGTCCTTTCCCATACCCCTATTACAGCTTCTACTGCAAAAATTCCACCATGAGAATGTAACGACCCGATCCCAATGGATCGAAGTCTCTGTGCTTAAGTGTCATCCCTGGATCGGTATGCTGACACACACAGTACTCAAGGAATTTAACAGAGTTCAATCACACAGTTATTACGTCGAGGTCTTCATAAAGAGTATTTATTGCAAAAATAATATGGCTGAAGGCCACCTAAATAAAGTAACGGTGGAAGCTTCGATCTACTGATCTAGGGTTTCCCCCGGAGGTAGCGGATAGAGGTCTTGAGCTTCTCCACGGCAATATCCTTCAAGAAGGTAACAACACAAAAAAGTGATGCCATCACCGGTCTTGGCAACAAGCCAAGACTGAGGTTTTCACCCGGATCCACTCGACGAACCTCCGTCTTGCATCATGCGCACGGACCACCACCGATCTCTGTAGCTGCGGAGCGAGCAAGCCACTCTAGCCAGATCAAATCTGACCGAAGGGCCAACTACGCTCGTGGCAGATCAGCCCACCAAAGCCCTACATGCCACCACCAATCTGAGGTGCTGCAGCACCGTGGCCAGATGTAGCAGCTCCACCACTCATCTGCCGCCGCTCGCCGCCGGGAGCGAGCCACCGCCGCGGACACTCGGATCTGGGGGCGCACTACCGCCCGCCCCGGTGCCCCGCACCGGCGCCACCCTCGCGCACGAGAAGGAGAGACTCCTCCGCCATCGCCATCAGCCGCCCAGGCTTAGCCCGACGGCTTCCTCCAGCGGCGATGGAGGGGAGGGATGGGATGGGGATAGCCCTGCGGCTAAGGTTGGGGCCCCTCGGCCGCCGGCGCAGGGGGGAGCGGAGGGGAGGGATGGGATCTGGAGATGGGAGGTAGAGGTAGCGGATAGGAGGCAGAGGTAGCAAATGAACCTACTTGCAGTCAATCAAAGTTAAGCCAATCTTTGGCTGATGTCTTTAGTTGGAGAGGTCAAAATGCCCCCTGATTAAACAAAGTAAGAATTAGTTTGAAGGAAGCACACCGATATTTGTTGACATTCCGATGTACGCAGGGAAGCCACACCTCTCCTCGTTTTACAACTTTTGATCTTAATTTGCAGTTTGCAAATGGATTACCAAGGGAGCAATGTTACGGATTTCCTTCATGCTAATGGACATGTGATGCTTGAAAGAGTGGATAACAACTGTAATCTAAGATCTTTCACTCAAAAAGAGATAGACGATATCACCAGCGGGTATAGCACCGCGCTGGGAGAAGGGGGATTTGGTAAGGTTTACAAAGGAAGATTAGATGGTCTTCGTCCAGTTGCAGTAAAGATATACAAGAATGGAACCAAGAAAAAAGAGTTTGCCAAAGAGGTGATAGTGCATTCCCAGATAAATCACAAGAACATTGTCAGACTGTTTGGTTGCTGCATAGAGGAAAATGCTCTTGCAATTGTTATGGAGTTTGTACACAATGGCAACCTCTACAACATCCTTCACTGCAGCAATGCTAAATGTGCTGTCCCCTTTCCTTTGGACAAACGTTTGGACATCGCCATTGAGTCAGCTGAAGTATTATCTTGCATGCGTTCAATGTATAGTCCTGTTATTCATGGTGACATCAAACCCGCTAGCATATTGCTAGATGTAAATCTTCGGCCAAAGATATCTGATTTTGGGATAGCAAGATTGCTTGCTGCTGATGTGACTCATCATACCAGATATGTCGTTGGTTGCATAGGTTACATGGACCCTTTTTTCCGTCGGAGTGGGATTCTAACTCCGAAGAGTGATGTATACAGTTTTGGAGTCGTTTTGCTGGAAATCATCACCAGAAAGAAAGCCCTGGACGGGGATATCATCCTTGCTCAAAGTTTTGACGAAGCCCTTAGAAATGAGAAACATGTGAGGCGAATGTTTGACCAGGAAATTGCGAATGATAAAAAGAATGTGAAATTTCTTGAAGATGTCACCAAACTAGCAGCTGAATGCTTGAAAATGGAGGACAAACTGCGTCCAGAAATGGCTGAAGTAGCGAACAAACTTAGGACAATTAAAGAAGCTTACCACCAGTCCAAGGTCGGAAATTCTACAGGTAGTAAGGAATTTTTATAATCCTTTCTAAGTGGCATGTCAATCTTAGTAGTCCCTCTCTCCCTCAATTAAAGAAACTTAGGATTTCATCCCTACGGCCACACCCTACCTCTCGCCACCACTGGCGTGAACCGCTTGGCTCGGTGCAAAGCCACAACTTTTACCAAGAGATTGCGAGCGCCGTTATGTGGTCTCTGGCTGTGCTACACCCTGCTCTTGTCTTGTTTCTCCTTCGCTTTATTCTCCCGTGACATCTCGCAGCTACTCTATATCAGTGGGTTCATCACCAGGAGGCAGCGGCGATGGGACGTGGGCGTGCAGCACATTAAGCCAGCAGCACACCAGCATGGCCTAGCAAGATCGGTGAGGTGTCCTCTCCTGTTTACGGCCTGCTTGATTTGGGATTGGTCATCAACACAGACGAAGTTCCCTCCTTTTCTAAAAAAACAGACGAAGTTCCCTGCTGTGGGATTTGCTTCCCTCCAACGCCGGCCATGTGTTTGGTGTTGATGCCCTAGATGATATGTCATCCGTATTTACTGCCTACCACGCGCCCGTTCTATTCGTTTTGAGAAATGGTGTATTGTCTCTGTTTAGACTCTGCAAGCTAGGTACTTGATCAAATGCTTAGCAAAATTGAGTAGACTAGCATTCATTTATTGATTTACTGTATTTAACTAGCACAACTCGCTTTCTTCTATAGATTGGCAAAAATATTATGGTAGAACACTAAAATATCTCTAGTTAAGTGGCATTTCTGCCGCATAATTATTTCTGTTAATTTCTTTGTCAATTGGTTGATAGGACCTAATTTTATTGAAGCTGCTAGGCGATGGCTTGCTCGAGGAACTACAGTCTTAGTGGAAGGTGGCTGTGAAAAAGTACTTAAACAGACTTTCAAGATTCTTCCAGATGAGCAGCTGAAAATATCTCATGTGTGCTGTCTATCAACATCTGCTGGTCCTCTGATGGGAGTTATGTGCATTTCTACAGCTAAAATGGCATTCTGCAGTAACAATCCTCTTTCTTACAAAGTTGAAAATGACACTAAATGGAGTTACTACACGGTAAAGCTTATTCACTTCCTTGTAGCATTTATCTGTAGGTTATGAGATAAGGTGTGCTCGTTGTCGCTTCATTTAATCAATTTATATATACCTTATCTGTTGTTAGAAGTAATTGAGGACTGTTTTATTTTTGTATTTCATGAAATGTATGAAATGGCAAAAGTGTTTGGTCAGAGGTAATAGTGCTTAGGAGATGATGCTTGTTTGTTTCCACAATGCTAGCTCCAACCAGTTCATATATTAATTGCTGTGCTAGTACATCTTTAATGTATAAGTTTTTCGTTACCTAAAAAAACAGGTGATCATTCCTCTTCGTCGGCTAAGAACAGCTAAGTCTTCAGTGAGCACATTAAATCTTCTGAAAAGTATATTCAGATTGTGTCGGTTGAAGGGCATGAGCTATGGTTTATGGGTTTTCTGAAGTACGACAAAGCAATATCCAGCCTGCAAGAAGCCCTTGTCAGTTCTCGTTAGTTGCAACCGTAGATATTAAATGGAAGTTTTAGTTACTCTCCAAGCCTATTTATGTTAGTTTCTACAAGCGGAAGAAATTTCTATTACTTCTATGGAAAATGTACAGGATTGGTGTATGTGCCCCATATTTGTTTGTGCTAATGCATGCAATAGCTTTGCTAGCGCAGTTGAAAGATGGTGAGTGAGGGAGTCCTGGATTAGGGGGTGTCCGGATGGCCGGACTATGACCTTTGGCCGGACTCCCGGACTATGAAGATACAAGATTGAAGACTTCGTCCCGTGTCCGGATGGGACTTTCCTTGGCGTGGAAGGCAAGCTTGGCGATACGATATGAAGATCTCCTCCCGTTGTAACCGACTCTGTGTAACCCTAGCCCTCTCCGATGTCTATATAAACCGGAGAGTTTTAGTTCGTAGGACGAACAACAATCATACCATAGGCTAGCTACTAGGGTTTAACCTCTCTGATCTTGTGGTAGATCAACTCTTGTACTACCCATATCATCAATATTAATCAAGCAGGAGTAGGGTTTTACCTCCACCGAGAGGGCCCGAACCTGGGTAAAAACATCGTGTCCCTTGTCTCCTGTTACCATCCGCCTAGACGCACAGTTCGGGACCCGCTACCCGATATCCGCCAGTTTTGACACCAACATTGGTGCTTTCATTGAGAGTTCCTCTGTGTCGTCACGCTTAGGCCCGATGGCTTCTTAGATCGTCAACCACGACGCGGTCCAGGGTGAGACTTTTCTCCCCGGACAGATCTTCGTATTCGGCGGCTTCGCACTGCGGGCCAACTCGCTTGGCCATCTGGAGCAGATCGAAAGCTACGCCCCTGGCCATCAGGTCAGGTTTGGAAGCTTAAACTACATGGCCGACATCCGCGGGGACTTGATCTTCGACAGATTCGAGCCACGGCCGAGTGTACGGCACTGTCCCGATGGGCATGATCTAACTCTGCCGCCGGACAGCGCCCAGAGTGCCGCTCAGGTGTCCGCTCCGACCATTAGCTCGGAGCCGACTGCGCTAGTCGGGGACGGACGGTTGGACGCCGCCCCAGGAGCCGCAATCTCTACGGCGATATAGCCGAATACCATCCTAGTCCGTTCCAAGGCCCGTGACTCCAAGGTGTCGGACTCTATTCCGGACTCCGAATCTTCTGCACCCCTTCCGATCGAACCCGATTGGGCTCCGATCATGGAGTTCACCGCCGCGGACGTCTTTCAGCACTCGCCCTTTGGCGATATCCTGAACTCCCTAAAGTCTCTCTCTTTGTCAGGAGAGCCCTGGCCGGACTATGGTCAGCAGGGTTGGGATGCGGACGACGAAGAAATTCGAAACCCACCCACCACCCACTTTGTAGCCACTGTCGACGATCTAACCGACATGCTCGACTTCGACTCCAAAAACATCGACGGTATGGACACCGATGAAGGAGATGACCAAGAACCAGCACCTATAGGGCACTGGAAAGCCACCTCATCATACGATGTATACATGGTGGACACACCTAAAAGAAATGACGACGAGGATCAAAAGGGCGCAACCAGGGATCGCTCCCTCGAAAAACAATCAAAGCGGCGGCGTAAGCGCCACGCCAAGCCCCACCTCGACAAAGACCCAGCCATAGAGCAGGGCGAATCAACGGAAGACGAACATGCCATCGAGCAACCGTCCAAACAGGGCGGACAATCCGAACAACCCGTCCCCGGGAAAGATAATAGTCCGGACGACCTCACGCCGGACAAGTTGCTGGAACATCAGAACCTCCACCAAAGGCTCGTTGCCACTGCACGTAGCCTGAAAAAGCAGAAGCGGAGGCTCAAAACAGCGGAAGATGCACTCAGGATCAGATGGGGCAAAGTACTCAATACCGCACACAAGTACGGCAACAGTCGTCACACAAAGAGCTATCCGAAGCGGAAATTACTACCGGAATTTGATGAAGAGGCCCTAGAGCCCCCACAGTCAAAAAACAAGGAAGCCACCAGGTTGGATAGACGACCCCACGATCGATCTCAAGCGACAAAGGGCGCCGCACTCAATACGGCGCGCGATCCGCCCAAGGATTCACATCAAAAAACTGGTCCAACCAGATCCATCTATGGGCCAAGAAAGCAAGCTCCAGTGAGCAATGCAATGCAAAAAATATCCGAACATCGCGGCACACCTACATACAGGGGCGCCGCACATCCCCTATGTTTTACCGATGAGGTGCTGGATCATGAATTTCCAGCGGGATTCAAGCCCGTGAACATAGAAGCATACGACGGAACAACAGACCCTGGAGTCTGGATCGAGGATTATATCCTCCACATACACATGGCCAGAGGAGATGACCTTCACGCCATAAAATACTTACCCCTTAAGCTCAAAGGGCCAGCCCGGCATTGGCTTAAAAGCCTTCCCGAAAACACCATGGGAAGTTGGGAAGCGCTCGAGGACGCTTTCCGGGCAAATTTTCAAGGGACCTATGTCCGACCTCCGGATGCAGATGATCTGAGTCATATAACTCAGCAGCCCGGAGAGTCAGCCCGGAAACTCTGGAACAGATTCCTTACTAAAAAGAATCAGATAGTCGACTGTCCGGACGCCGAGGCCCTAGCAGCTTTCAAACATAGCGTCCGAGACGAATGGCTCGCCAGACACCTCGGCCAAGAAAAGCCAAGAACAATGGACGCATTAACAAGCCTCATGACCCGCTTTTGCGCAGGAGAGGATAGCTGGTTGGCAAGAAGCAGCACCAGCGACCCGAGTACATCCGAACTCAGAGATGGAAACGGGAAACCGCGCCGTAACAAAGAACAGCGCCGGATCAAGGATAACAGCCCGATGAGCACGGCAGTCAAGGCCGGATTCAAAAGCTCTCGGCAAAATCAGAAAAAGCCGCCCCCCAAAGATGACAGGGACGAGCTGTCTAACCTCAACAAAATCCTGGACAAAATATGTCAAATCCATAGTACCCCCGGGAGACCTGCAAACCATACCCAAAGAGATTGTTGGGTCTTCAAGCAGTCCGGCAAACTCAACGCCGAACACAAGGGGCTCGACACACCAAGCGAGGATGACGACGCACCCCACAAGCAGAACACCGGAGAACAAAAGAAGTTCCCACAAGAAGTCAAAACAGTAAATTCACTCCAGATGACAAAAGGGAAAAACAGAACGGCACTTACGAAGACACGCGCCATACGGCCAGCCCCAGTGGAGCACCGCCACTGGTTGTTACAACCAATCACCTTCGATCATCATGATTACTCCAGAGGGGCCCGGAACGCAGACTGGACTGCCTTGGTCTTGGAACCGATTATTGACGTACTCCAATTTACACAAGTCCTTATGGACGGCGGCAGTGACTTAAACCTGTTATATCAGGACACAATCCGCAAACTAGGGGTAAACCCAGCTATAATTCGCCATGGCAACACTTCCTTTCAAGGAGTCACGCCGGGTCCAGATACCCAGAGTATGGGTTCCCTTTCGTTAGAAGTCACGTTCGGCTCACCCCGACAACTTCCAAAGCGAAAAGCTAACCTTGCACATCGCCCCATTCATAAGTCGCTATCAAGCGCTACTGGGACGTGAAGCTTTCGCCCGCTTTAACGCAATACTGCATTATGCATCCCTTACACTTAAAATGCCCGGTCCACGAGGCATCATCTCATTAAAGGGAAATATCAATTGATCCCCAAAGTACGGGTAATGGTGCGGTCGCCTGGACAGCCGCACACTAATCCAGCCCTACTATCCCGGACACGGCTCGACGAGTCCGGCGTAAACATACAAAGGCTTAATAGCCGCATAACCCTGTACAAGGGGCTCCGCGTGTTCACGTCAGGAGACAATACGGCTCAATTCTTGCTCCAACTATATTTTGTTTATTTTAATATAGATTTCTCGCACGCTTATTTTTTACTAAGTTCCTCTCTTTCGCAGACGAACACCGTGCTACGCCCGTCCAGGATACGGCACAACGGAGACACAGGCGCAGACGTGCAGTAGGGACCCGTTTCAAGGATTCTTTTCAGATTAAGACCCTGCGTAAACCTTTTTTACTGTCTCTTGTTGACAACATCCCCCGGTTTTCGCTATAACCGAGGAGGAGGCTGGCGTCTTGGCATGTGGCCACGCCAGAATTTTGCGCGTACCTGGACACCAGGGGCTTTTTTACCAAGGGCTTTGTTTCAGCCCGTCTTCATAAAGACCGAATACCTTAGGGAGTGTTCGGCGTCGCGAGTTTGGCCTTATATGCATCAGCTCCGAATCATGTCTTTGGTCAAATGTTGGGTTTGCCCGGCTCCTGTGTTTTGCTGCCTTACGTTCCGTTATATCGGCTAACGCGGCACCAGGAGAACTACTGCGATTGTGCCCCGGTTCGGCCAGGCGAGCACCTCAGTAGAGAAAGCCGAAAACTGACTGTCATGATATAGCGAGAGACTGGTCAACCACTCGATGACTCTCGGAATCTTTAGGATTCCTCCGCATTAACGAAGGGCCGCTTCCCGGTCAGGCACACACGCGCCCCGAATTCAGGCGAGCGCGGTGCCTCTAGGGGCTATTGAGTAGCCCCACTGTCAAACTCCTATGGCTAAGTGAAAGTGATAAAGCATTATAGTCCGGTTGCCTAGTTCGCCGCGCTCTCACCTCCTTTGTAGGACCAAGACGTTGGATTAAGTGTGAAAAGGCGCCTTTTTGCGAACACCCCCGCATTATATGCGTGGGGGCTGAAGCCAACGACTGCCATCTTTCAGGTTATATACACATATACATTAAACGGCCGCACAGGAGGTATTATAATTCTTGCAAGCACAAGTATAAAAAGCTTTTACATTATATCAAAATATTCCTTTTACAATAGCACATGCTATTCGAACACAACATCCTTCGAGCACTGCGCTTCTATTAAACGAGCGCCCGGAAGAACTTCCTCAAAGTAGTGCCTGGCAGGTACTCGGCCTTCGTCCGAATCCCGGGATGCAACAACACTGGCCTTCATATCCGCCCAGTATGTCTTGACACGGGCAAGAGCCATTTGTGCGCCCTCTATGCACGCCGACCTCTTCATTGCATCAACATGCGGCACAGAACCAAGGAACTGCTGCACCAAACCAAAATAACTCTTCGGCTCTGGCTCTCCCGGCCACAAACGACTCGCAACATACTTCATGGCGAGTCCGGATAACCTGTTCAGCTCCGCCTAGGCGGCCAAACGGTCGGATACCGAAAGTGGACGTTCTGGATTGTGGAACTGCGACCAAAAAAGTTCTTCCAATTTATGGTCACTTCGACCTCGGAAGTGTTCGGTTGCGTCTGTTGCACTCGCTGCCAAATCCAGATAAGTGTTTTCCGCACTCCACTGCCGGTCTAACGGAGCATACTCAGGATCCCCAAACTTCATCCGCAGCATATAGGGCTTTCCAGCCGTGATATCTCCGGCCTGACGTAGCTCCTCCTTCATAGATCTCATTGCAGAGCGAGTATCCTTGGCCTCGGCAGTTATCTTCTCAAGGTCCTTCTGAGCCGCCCTTTCTTCTTGTTCGAGAAATTTACAGCGGTCGGCAGCATCCTTCAATTTTATAGCCATCTCGGCTATTACCTTCTTGCTCTGGCAGTGAGCAGATTGTTCGGCTTTCAGCTCTTCAGCCGCCTTAATGGCAGCCGCATCACTTCTCCTTGCTTGCTCCTTGGCTCGGGCAAGTTCTGCCCGAATGTTCTCCACGGCAGCAGCGCTATCTGCATTAATTAAGCACATATATTGTAAGGCACGAACATCGAACTCCTCTCATCAGATGTCTGTGGAGCATACCTTGTGCATCGTCTAGCCGCTTATTTACAAGTGCGATGTCGGCATCCGCCACGTCAAGTTGCCGCTTTAGCTCGGCAGATTCATCAGTCCGACTAGCCACCGAACGCCTCGCAACCTTCATAAAAAGGTGACATTTTACACCTGGGGTTATGATACTCTGTGCGCCATCACTCTTGACGACACACAGAGTCTCAGAGGCTACTATTTATACAGGGCGCATTTTATATATGCGGCTCTACCAAAAAGTACACCTTTTCACGTACCTCAAAGCCTGTCAGTAAACTCCTAGCGGCCTCGTATAATCCGCTTTTTGCGGATGAAATCCTTCCTATCACCGTGTTCATCAACATACGGTGTTCTTCTGAGACGGACGCTCGCCCGTGTAGATCCCTCAGCCTCTCCGACCACGCACTAGAAGGCACCGGACTAGCCCGATGACCTTTTTTAGGATCCGGACTTGGAGAAACCCACCGGGACGACAACTCGGGGTCGCCTGCCTCGTAAGTCGGTGCAGCTGGGGGAGGCGTTTCGCTCTCCATCATCTCCGGACGAAGATCCCCTGAAGACGAGCTCTGCTGAGAAGGGTTGAGATCCGAACTGCAAGGTAATATTTTGGTTATCTTCCTCAGAAATAAAACAAGGATGCTACTCATTTTTGAACCCCTCTCTTTACTTACGGCTCGGAGGAAAGCTGATCCCCTTGAGGGCGCAATGCGGCCGGGGCAGTCTTCGGCGCCGGATCCTCTGACGAAGATTTCTTCCCCCGTTTCGAGGTCATCCCCTCTGGGTCTTCAAAGGCACTCCTTTTCTTTCCCAGGTTGGGGGAATTCTCGATTCCTCCCTTCCTGACAGTCTCCTTCGTGGAGGCGGTAGCTCCTTGGTTCCCCTCTTCGCCCTCTGCCGAAAGCATAATCTCCAGCATCCTGGTTAACACGGGATCCGGTGCGGTCTCGGGTAGGGGGGCTGGACACCTGATAAGCTTTGACTTCGCTATCCACTCCTGTTCAAAGGATAGCTCTATTAAAGGGCAACTTTATGATGAAAATGCGGATGGTGTGTCCAAATACAGGGCTACTTACCTTAGCATCCGGGCGATTGCAGCTCAGACCAGCGTCCTCGAACAAATCCGGACACATTGCTTGTGATCCAAAGAACAATTTGTACATCTCCATGGGTGTCGCGCCCATAAAATGTTGGAGGACTCGCGGTCCCTCCGGATTAAATTTCCACAGGCGGAGAGGGCGACGTTTGCAGGGCAGCGTGCGGCGAATCAGCATAACTTGCGCCACTACGGTCAAGTTAATATCTCTTTCTAGGAGATCCTAAATGCGGTCCTGCAGTAAGGGCACGTCTTTGGACGGCCCCCAGATAAGCCCTTCATTGACCCATGATGCTCGTCGTGGTGGGGGACCCAAGCGGAAAGCAGGTGGCGCCACCCATGTGGTGCCCCTGGGGGCTGTGATGTAAAATCAGTCCCGTTGCCATAAGCCGAACTCCTCTTGGAAAGTGCCCTCGGGCCAGGGAGCGCCGGCTATCTTGCTTATAATAGCTCCTCCGCACTCAGCATGCTGCCCTTTATCATCTTCGGCTCCACCTTGAAGGTTCTAAGCCACAATCCGAAGTGAGGAGTGATATGTAGGAAGGCCTCACACACGACAATAAATGATGAAATTTGGAGGACGGACTTCGGAGCTAAGTCGTGAAATTCCAGCCCGTAATAGAACATCAGCCCCCTCACGAAGGGATCAATGGGAAGCCTAGCCCCCGAAGGAAGTGAGATGTGAACACCACGCTCTCACCGGGCTAGGGAGAGGGAATGGCCTGCCCTTGAGCATGCAGCCTATGCGAGATTTCGCCGGTTAGATACCTGGCATCTCTCAGCTTTCGCATGTCTTCTTCCGTAATGGAGGAAGGCACCCACCGGCCTTGAAGGTCGGAGCCGGACATCATCGAAGGCCCGAAGCGCCTAAAATTAGAGCTTTGAGTGTTGGAACTCGAGGCGAGGGGAGGATTCGATTGAATTGAAAAAGAAAGGAGTCGAGCCTTGGTCTCTTTATAAAGGAGTTGAATACCAAGAGCCCTCCCCGTAACCATTTGGGACTCGCTTTCAATTAGAGAATCATTCCAAAAGGCGCGGTTGGGTTACCCACGCCCGTATTGATGAGAATCCCGGAATAAGAGGACATGATCTCTGCTTTGATAAGACGTGCCAAGGAAACCGCCTCACTATACGCGCTGAGGTGGAACAGTAAAACGACTCGAATAAAGGCTTGTCCGTGGCGTGATGTCACGCTGCGGAACACGTCAGCAGATTAGATTTGTGCATATATTATTCTCTCTACGGTGGTATGTGGAACTTATTTTTGCAGAGCCGGACACTATCCTTGTGTTCAACATCTTCTATGAAGTATTCGGAGGAGGAACCCGCCTTGCAATGCCGAAGACAATTTGCGCGCCGGACTCGTCGTCATTGAAGTCTGGTTCAGGGGCTACTGAGGGAGTCCTGGATTAGGGGGTGTCCGGATGGCCGGACTATGACCTTTGGCCGGACTCCCGGACTATGAAGATACAAGATTGAAGACTTCATCCCGTGTCCGGATGAGACTTTCCTTGGCATGGAAGGCAAGCTTGGCGATACGATATGAAGATCTCCTCCCATTGTAACCGACTCTGTGTAACCCTAGCCCTCTCCGGTGTCTATATAAACCGGAGAGTTTTAGTCCGTAGGACGAACAACAATCGTACCATAGGCTAGCTTCTAGGGTTTAGCCTCTCTGATCTCGTGGTAGATCAACTCTTGTACTACCCGTATCATCAATATTAATCAAGCAGGAGTAGGGTTTTACCTCCACCGAGAGGGCCCGAACCTGGATAAAAACATCGTGTCCCTTGTCTCCTGTTACCATCCCTCTAGACGCACAGTTCGGGACCCCCTACCCAAGATCCGCCGGTTTTGGCACCGACAGTGAGTGAAACTTCTAAATTGTTTCCCAACATTTATGCTCATTTCTTGAGTTTATGATGGAATATAGAATGCACAATCATGAAAGCAGAAGAAGAACAATCATTCCACGTGTTGGTGATGATGTGATTTTTCCTTGTTGATTCACATGTGTTTTTTGCCAGCTAGCTGATTGTGTTATTGCCGATAAGGTTGAGTGCTATGGCAGTAGTTTGTGCAGATATCAAATTGCTAATAGTTTCTCCTGTCGCTTCTACGTTAGCCATTCTTTTAGTTGAATTGGGACATCATTTTTTTACCTTTCTTCTTATTTTGGCATCTTTGTTGGTAGATCTTTGTAAAAATATTAGTCATTATGTTGTCTTAATGATTTTTTTCTCAATGAAGATGACATTCTTCTAGGCATGTTTGAGAAAAAAATGTTTTATTCAAGTTCCTGGCTTACTTAACTGATGGGTTGTCAGACCAAAGTGCTTAATTTCTCCAGGAGTATTGCTGGACCTTGTCCAAGTATGCAGACAATGAATAAATCCTATACCCTACCCAACTCTCCTCAGTTTCATTATGTAAAACTTATATTCTACTTTATACCCAGTTATATTTATTTTTTCTTTCTTCTTTTGCTACTAGGGCGAAAAGCTCATTTGATGCATGACGTCTAGTGGTATGCATGTCCTCACCATTCGGTTTCGTGTGAATCATCATTTAGCATTTATGGAACAATGTATAGGAGCGATGTGTTTGTTATTCACCAGGCTGTATTGGCCGTGTCATCCAACAGGCTTGGTCCTGGATTCCTCCTGCATGTGCAGCATATGTCCCGCGGCAAGCACCATGGTAGCCCGCATTTTAGAACAGGTTGCATCTTGTACCAACTTCGGGCACGGGTCAGGGCACAGAAAAGTTTGCGAGCTCGCTTAGCTGGATTGTTTGTCTGGTTGAGCAAAATAATTCTTTTGCACATATAAGTTGACCATGTAGAAGTTTTTTCATAGATGTTTATGCAACCATTAGTTGGTATTCACTTGCGGCACTTTAGCTAATCACGTGGGACTAATCACGGATGGCATGCAGTGTTATATGAGCCACACAGTTACATGCATGCAGTTCTAACCGGATTTATACAAGCAGTTTATGAAACTTAATTATTTCCATTACTAACCATCAAACGTACCAATTGCCCCGACACTAGCCCGGTACGTAGCACTGTAACCATCTGTTTTGATCAGACCAGACGACCCTTCTCGACTTATACCCCCGGCTAGTTAGGATTGATCTCACGCTAACTTGCTAAAAGATACTCCTACATGATACTAGCAGATAAAGCTATGAGATCGATCCTAACCTTCCCAACACGTTTACAACAGCACACGCAACCCTGCACAATTTATACAACACCGTTGTACAATTTTTAACAGTGGAAACACTGGACTTATCCCACACAAAGCACTGCATTCAGCAAATTTCAAATTAACAGTTCGATTAATCAATCGCCATGTTAGAGTTCTCGCACAGACCGCTAGCTATCATGGCCAGCAACACTGGTCATGCACACATAGATGTACGACAGCTCGGGCAGGTCCTTCATTTAAAGACACAAAATACCGGGGCTAAAACTTATGCGAGGCCAAAATTCATGTAGATCATGCAGACAAACACAAAGTGCTTGGGCCAAAATTAGGGACGAGCCGTTCCTGTGCTATGTGGGGCCAAGATTCATTAAATAGGTGTAGATCTCATGCACTGTTCACCTGAAATGAGCGGGGCCGAGCAAACATGGGGATGAGTTGGACCTGTGCCGTGTTTGGCATCGGATCCCAACACGATGGCACAAATAGGAGTGGCAATATGCCTGCACTTTATTGCGATCCCGGACCATACCTTGTGTATATAGTGCTATAGTTGGGAACCGGTATATCATTCATATTACACTGTCACTCATTGTATCCATCTCGAAGCATGCATGACACGGCCTAGATAAAGTGCGTCAATGCCGCGGTGCGCTGAAAGTGCGCTCCGGCTACTAGGGTTCCTACTGGGGGTTCCTTGCTACTCCGCCATCCGCGGCCACGCACTGCCCTGACGGTACAGTACACATAGATATTAATTGATACGAACCAGACCAAATCTGGTAGACGAAAGTAGTAGATGGAGATATTCATGGCGATAGCAGATCTGGTTGTTTTCTTTCTTTACCTACAGCTGTATGATACATTGATACCATGCATGATGCTGTCTCCTATTGATGGATCATGGTTTGGTGGCCCCTCTCCATCTGATGGTTTGATCGATCAGTGGTTTTGCACAAAAATCGTGCCTTACGGTTTTGGGCCTCGGCACTCTTGTCTGGCTCAAACGATGTTCGCTGATGTTTATGTGTGTGTATGTCCAAACCAAGAAAAAAATAGTGTGCTATACAAAATAGGGATGTCCCTGGAAATATTCTATTAGTGTGCTACTAGCGAGACATTTTACACCGACCAATTTAGCGAGACAATTCTCTACACACTATAGCATGCTATTATTTCAGTGGTCTAAATCCTACCCCCAACCTTTAATTTATTTTTGTCTTTAGTGTTTGTATTTTGGTTTTCACCCATGTTCGCCTGATTTTTCTTAAATTAACCGGTCAACTCTCTTCTTCTTATACGATGTGGCAGAGCTCCCGCCTTTGCCTCAGCAAGCAATTAAAAAAAGATTATTATGATAAGGGGAAACAGCAGATCCAACGAAAGCATCTAGATTATGGTCTTGATTGGATAAAATAAAATAATCATGGAAAATTTATTAAGCTTCGCTAGCACGGTTCCCTAGGAGTACTTGAGTAAATGGTGACATGGTCATCAGGGTCTACATCCAAAGGGGGCTACATCCAATGGTGACATGGTCATAGGAGCAAAACTTCTATATTCTTAATAGTTTCTGCCAGCTGTATCTAATTATATTTCTTGTTTCAGAACAATTATCAAATTCTAATCCATATGATACTTGAATAGAAACCACATTAATTTAGATAATTCAGTTCGGAGCTCAAGCTCATCTACACCTAGGGAACAGTAAAATCAAAACAAATAGTAAACAAAATTCAAAAAATCTGATTCCATTTTACGTGCAAGATGCTTCAATGCACCAGGTGTGTGCAAAAATTAATGGGTCAACGACATTCATGGAGCTTGCGCCAAAACAGACAAAATCAGCTACCAACAGTGCGCTTTTTCAAACTTTCTCACAGGCCCGAAAATTGTCTTTTATGCCATGAGCTCCTCGAATATCCAAACTCCACCAAATTCGGCATGGGCATAACGCATTTGATCATCATGCACCACAAAAAAAATCATATTTTAAAAAAAAATCGGTTATTTAAACGATTTCTTGTTCACACCTAGGAACATCTGGACCTGCGTGCAGAATCACAGCGTCACATTACTTACATTGTTACAACTAAAAATTACACCCACGCCGAGCTCAGCAAGCTTCCTCCCATTCCCAGTATATAGTAGATGGATTCAAATCAATTAACTTTCGCTGCCATGGCTGAAAGTGACCGGGCAGAGTGAGCACCACCACAGACAGAGCACAGGGCCTAAAAATAAATAAAGCTAGCTTGAGCGTAAACCATTCCATTTGCAGTAATTATCTTCATCGCACTAAACAAAATCGTGCATTCCAGGAGCAACTACTCTACTCTGAAGCTGAGACCAGAAGGATTGAATTCAATAGTATAAGGCTAGCGTAAGCTGCTTAAGATTATTTCTCCGTGTACAAACACCTACTCCCTCCATCCAGAAATAATTGTCGTATAAATAGATGTATCTAGACATGTTTTAGTTCTAAATACATCCATGTTTATCATTTTTTGTAACAAGTAAGTCCGGATGGAGGGAGTAACAAGATACAATCATCGAACATCCATGACTCAAACACACCTCGTACAAGGTTAAAACTTAGAATACAACTTGTTGTTCAATTTGGCATACAGCAAACGCTTCAACTCACTGAGAATTGCAGCCTCTATAGACATGATGATGCGCACACTGCCATCACCCTGTGGGCTGTCAATCAGGTGAACAAAACCTCCGCGGTTTGGTTCAGCATGGAACATAGCCAATGGCCTTCCCCAGCTGAAATCCGCATCGTACGACGGCATGCCAAGCCAGCTGACAACTCTAATGTCAGTCACTGGCAAATTGCCTATAGCCGGGCGCTCGTCGTCCCTCTTTGCTAGCTCCAGGTAGTCGATCGCCGAATGCACTAGGTCGTCGTTCACCCGTCTGTGGATGTCTTGAATTCGCCGCGCGATGTAGCTCAGCTCACGTGAGGCGATGGCATACGCTTTGTCGCCGACACTTAGGTTTATTATGGCGTTGCCGAAGTAGCCGCCTGGGAGAGGTGGCCTCATGATGCGGCGGATGTTGGCCGAGAACATAAGCTGCGTCGTAGCATCCGGGGGTAGCTGCCGGGCTAAACACATGCATTGCCACAGGTGGGCGCTCATGGCACTGAAGGTGCTCACGCCATCGCCACCGGATATGCGCTTGAGAGTGGAAAGTTGGTCCTTGGCAAGGGTGAAGGACACAACCACGTTGACGACTGGCCCTGGCTGCGGGGGAAGGTTTATCTTGGGGCTAAAAATGGAAAGTGCGTCGGGATGAACAACAGGTGGATCACGCGCACACAAGCGCGAGCGGTCATGGTAGGGGAGGTTCACCATAGCCCGGTCGCCGTTTCTGGAGAAAGCTGACCATGTCCTGAAGAAGTGGAATACAACAGATCCATCCATAGCAGCATGATGGATTGCCGACCCTAAGACCACCCCACCACACTTTAAGAATGTCACCTACATACATATATGGATTAATTTGTTGTACATATTACTAATTGCTTCTGAATAGTACTACATGTTAGTTCTGTTAATTGTAGGTGTAGTTAGTAATTGATTTGGATAGAAAGGACTAGATAGGAATCAAACGGACCTGGGTTGCCCATAAGAGGCCATCTGAGTCGCTGACGTGAGGAACAAACAGCCTTCTCTGCTTTGATGATGGCTTGAAGTCGGTGAAGTCATCCATGGTTAGACGAGACTGAGCCACGAGGAAGAGCATGCCCTTGCCGTTGCAGTCGATCTCCAACCTGCCGTCGCCGCCCGCCCTCAAGCGGCCGGCCAGGGGGTAGAAGGGCACAAGCGCCTTGCCCAACGCCGTCTTCAACCTGCTCACGTTGAAGAAGTCGTCGCCGGAGGTTTCTGGTCGGCGGTAGAAGTGGACGAGTGGGGTGTAGCCTCTGCTGGCTAGCATGAGGTCGAACGGCGAGAGCCGGATCGCCCTGCTCGGCGTGTCCACCGCCGGCGTCACAAAGCAGGACTCCACCACCTGCACCTCCTCCTCGCCGGCCATTCCAACGAGTAGCTATGTTGTTGTTTCTCGTTGTTGCTCTAGCTACTACCGGATGTTGTCTTGCTTTTCTTCTAGCGCTACTGCTACTTCTAGCTACCGAGTTGGAAATGGGCAGTGAGGATCGCATATCTTTTTGCATGTGATCGCATATCTTCTAGACATGATAATGGTAAAGAAAAGCGATCTGGCTGATGGGGACATACATGGCGATACATCAAATCTCGTTGTTTTCTTTCCCTACAGCTGTATGATAGTGAGTAGAGCTTAGCATTTTTGTAGTACCATCACCATGCTGCTGTGTCACCCATTCAAGGAAACTAAACACACTGTTTGGAGGCAGGCGCACGTCCTGCCATTGATTCTCTGCCGGGCCCTGTTAGAGGCAGAGCAGGGAGAAGAGGAGAGAAGACAGACGGACGGACGGACGGAGGGACCGATCAGTGGGAAAACAGCGGGACGCGATCTCTCCATCAATAATTGCTTGTGAATATGCCATCTCTCTCTTTTTTTAAGACGAAGACGATCTCTTCTTCCATATTCTTTTGAGCTTTCGCCCCATTTCCAACACAGTAGCTAACGCTGAGAGAGAGAAGCAATGAAAAAAATAGCGCCCTACAGCAAATAGCGTGGGCCTTGAAATACGCTTTTAGCATGCATGTTATAGCGTGCTATTAGTGTGTCATTATAGGCGATTTATTTAGCGAGACAATTTTTCTCAAAACGCTATAGCGTGCTATTAGTGGTGCTATAGCACACTATTTTTTAAATCTTAGAGAATGTAGGGGAGAGCAGAGCAAGGTGAATGGGCGGTGTGGAGGAGGTGCAGGTGGTAGAGTCCTGCTTTCTAACGCCGGCCGCGGACACGCCGAGTAAAGCACTCCTCTTATGCTAGTCCATGAAGGCTACGCCCCACTCGTCCACTTCTACCATTGACGTTCCGGTGACCAAACAGCCACGGGTGACTTCTTCGACGTGAGCCGGCTGAAGACGGCACTGAGCAAGGCCCTTGTGCCCTTCTACCCCTTGGCCGGCCGCTTCAAGGAGGGCGGGGACGGCAGGTTGGAGATCGACTGCAACCGAAAGGGCATCCTCTTGCTTGTGGCTCACCCTCGTCTCACAGTCGATGACTTCATCAACTTCCAGCCATCGCCAAAGAAAAGGAGGCTGTTTGTTCCCCGCATCGACGGCTCAGCCGGCCTCCTGTGCGCCACTCAGGTATATATGTCTGGTTCTTTCTTAAGGCTGTGTTCGGACTAGAGGAGAGCCAAGCAAAGGAATGGGAAAAGGTAAAGGAAGTGAAGTTGGATGTACAGTACAAATCACAGGTCTCCAAAGTAGAGGAATAAAAAAATATGGTGTGTTCGGATCACAAGAAAAACTTTCTAGCCGTTACACATACTAGCCGTTGCACTCCCTTTGCTCTATATATACATACATAAACCACAAGCTTAAGAACAACACACATCACACAGCCAAACCATTCACACAGCCGTTCCTCACTGCTGAGTTCATTTGAACATCACATTTCCTCATTCAAGCAATACCACACCATTTCCAGTAACAGCCAATGAATCCAAACTACAGTAGGCGATCAGAAAATGAAGATGAATTAGTTTTTCTCACATACACCCTACATTAGATGGCAGTAGCTCATCCACAAAAATGCCAATACATACATCCGTCCTCATAGGATCCACATACATGCATGAAACACTTACCGGCCGTGAGGTCCTGTGCCAAAGACGATTCCACATGGAGAGAGAGATCCTTCAAGCCTTAGGTCAAAAATTGTGTGAGAAGTGCAATCTTGAAGACAGAACATATGTATCCGTGGAAGAGCAAGTATGTATATTTCTATACACAATATCAAAGAATGCAAGCAATCGGACGGTGCAAGATATGTTCCAACATAGTGGATCAACTATCAGTTATTATCTTCGAGTTGTGCTCAATGCGATAAATCACTATCATGCAACTACATACACTTGCCATTCTTACACCCACATCGCATCTTAAGACAGCAAAAATTTGCATACTTTCAGGTACTACTTATGTTCTATTTTGACATGGTAAATTCATACTAGGGAAATTTGATGTGTGCATATCTCTAATTTTAGCATGAAATTTACAGAATTGTCTTGGAGCTATTTGATGGCACTCACTCTCCAAACATGAGCAGCGTCGTCAAGGCTCTGAAGCCATTGCTGCTCCCTCTAGCAGCTCAAGCAATATTCGGGCGCCGCTGAAGTATCTAGATTCTGGAGTGTGAACGTCACCTACATAGATGGATTTGTGGCACACGTTATATGAATGATATGTTTCTATTTCTACTTTTTCTTTCTAGAGCAACCAGTAACTAGGAACACTGACCAAAAACCAAATATAGTGTACTACTGTACTATACTTGACTTGATTAGAAAGTAGTAATATAGCAAGAATCAGACCTGGGTGGCGCACACGATGTAGGCTGGGTCATCGACGTGGGGAACAAACAACCTCCTTAGCCTTGGTGATGGCTTGAAGTCGCTTGTTAGACGTATTAGGGTTTGGAACAATGCTCGATATCCTTGGTGGGTACTTCTGTCATATATTTATAAGAGGGAACCGTACAAATACAAGTTATGTTACAACACGTATATCTAACATATACTTAGTCTAACACCCTCCCTCAATCTTAACTATGTCCTGAAACACTCAGGAGGTTAAGATTGCTGCGACATCCTTCAAAAGAAGGCAAGGGCAAGGGTTTAGTGAAAATATCAGCAAGCTGATCCTTAGAAGAAACAAACTTAATCTGAAGGAGCTTCTGAGCAACACGTTCCCTCACAAAATGACAGTCAACTTCGATGTGCTTTGTTCGGGCATGAAATACTGGATTGGATGAAAGGTATGTGGCACCGATGTTATCACACCAAAGAACATGCGGCTGAGTTGGGGAGACCTTCAACTCTCGAAGCAATGACTGCACCCATATGATCTCAGCTGTGGCATTAGCAACAGCTTTGTACTCAGCTTCGGTACTACTCCGAGACACCGTAGCTTGCTTGCGCGCTTGCCAGGCGATCAAGTTATGCCCAAAGAACACAACATGTCCCCCCGTGGATCGCCGATCATTAGGACTACCAGCCCAATCGGCATCAGAAAATGCTGAAATCAATCTAGAATGTGCAGGCTGAAGATGGAGACAATAGGAACCAGTGTGACGAACATAGCGCAAGATGCGCTTGACAGCAGACCAGTGAGGATCACGTGGTGCATGAAGGTACTGGCACACACGGTTAACTGCAAAAGATATGTCTGGTCGAGTAACGAGCAAGTACTGCAGCCCACCAACAATACTGCAATACTCCGTGGCATCCCCAGGAGAGAGCAAGTCACCATCAAAAGCTGTCAATTTGTCTGTGGCAAACATGGGAGTCGTGGCAGTCTTGCACTGCAACATACCAGCACGACGTAGAAGATCCTGAGAGTACTTCCTCTGAGTAAGAGTCAGGCCACCATCAGAATGAAACACCTCTAGACCCAGGAAGTAATGGAGTCTCCCAAGATCCTTAACAGCAAACTCAGCACTAAGAAAGGACACAAGCCGGTCCGTAGCAGCAGCGGATGAACTAACAAGAATGATATCATCAACATAGACCAGAATGTACATAGTCACCTCAGGTCGCTGAAGAATAAACAGAGACGTATCCGTTGTAGAAGGCACAAGACCATGCGCACGAAGAGCAGCTCCAAGACGCGCATGCCACGCACGAGATGCCTGCTTCAGACCATAGAGAGCGTTGACAAGATGACACAAATGATGCGGCTGATCAGGATTAACAAACCCTGGTGGCTGACGCATATAAACCTCTTCTTCCAGAACTCCATGGAGGAAAGCATTCTGAACGTCAAGTTGTCGAAGCGACCATCCTCGAGTAACAGCCAAGGAAAGAAGAACACGAATGGTAGTTGGTTTAATAACAGGACTGAACGTGTCTTCATAGTCAATGTCATACCGTTGTTTGAACCCCTTTGCAACCAGGCATGCCATGTACCTCTCAATGGAGCCATCAACATGTTTCTTCACCTTGAACACCCACTTGGAGTCAATGATATTGACACCGGACGGAGGTGGAACCAGACGCCAAGTGTTGTTCTTCTGAAGAGCATGGATCTCCTGCTCCATCGCAGCATGCCAGTGTGGAATGCGAAGCGCTGTCTGAAAGTGTCATGGTTCAGTCGTTGGATCAGCTTCAGCATGTGCCACACAAGCTGCAAGCCATGCGACAGTGTCGTCAGTGCGCTTCTTCGGTTGAAAAATGCCACTCTTGCTGCGAGTATGAGGGCGCAGGATGACAGGTGGAGGTGGCGACGAGGCTGTCACCACAGGGGAGCTACTGTCCAGGAGTGGCGAAGAAGACATGTTGCACACTACTAGGGAAAACCTTATACACAGAATCTTACCAGTAGCGCGTGTTAAAATGAGGCGCTACTGCTACTTAGCAGTAGCGCGTCTGCCAAAACCGCGCTACTGTTACCCCCTTAGCAGTAGCGCGGCAGGAACAGAACGCGCTACTACTATAATTGCCACACCGTTCCCGACGTGCTAGGTATAGTAGTAGCGCCCTTCTAGAAACGGCACTACTACTACGGATTTTAGCAGCAGCGTGTTTTTTCTCCCCACGCTACTGTTAAAGCTATTTTCCCCTAACCCCCCGCGCGGCCTGATTCCCTCTCCTCTGCTTCCTCCCCCAATTCCCCACTCTCTCTTCTCCCCCTCGTCGCCTCCGCCTTGCCGCTGTCTCGCCGCCTTCTCCCCCGACCCCGCCTCGCGGCCGTCTCCCCCGACCCCGCCTCGCCGCCGTCTCCCCCAGCCCCGCCTCGCCGCTGTCTCCCTCGCCCCGCCTCGCCGCCGTCTCCCCGACCCAGCCTCGCAGCCATCTCCCCCGATCGACCCCGCCTCGCCGCGCCTCGGTGCCGCCGTCTCCCCCGACCCCATCTCTCTCCCCGCCCTCTGTAAGCACTCTCCCCTTCCGATCCCTCTTGTTTGCTTAGTATGAACCCTAGCTATTTAGTGCTAGTTAGTATGAACCCTAGGCTATTTTTAGTGCTAGTTAGTTAATTACAATTAGTATTAACCCTATTTAATTAGGGCAGTAGTTCCTAGGTACTAATTAGTTAGTAAGAACTAGGTACTAATTAGCTAGGTACTAGTTTATTTATTTATAGTAAGTTTATTTTCAGTAAGAACTAATTGAATTAATATAACTAGTTAGTAAGAACTTGTTGCTATTTTTTAGCTAAAGCAATTTTCCCGCATCGGCGTGGATGATGCCTATCCCGCATCCTCATCGTCGAGTCAGTGGAGGACGACACCTGCTTGACCAGATGGGCCATGTCCGGGACTGGGCTCCGCCGAGGTGGTACTGGGAGGCGCTACCTACCGGGGGCCGCAGGTTGGTGAGGAGCCAGCCTGTCGTTGACCCGAACCTTCTTTGATGGCGGTCGCGTGGGCCAGTGACGGTCCAGAGGCTCGAGGACCCCGCGGAGGTGGTGCGTCACTGTGTCAGTGAGGAAGACGCGCATGTCCGTCGCTACTTGTTTGCGTTGGAGCATAGGTTCTCAAATACCTGGCAGGTTCTCCAGGGATCTCACTGGAGCTATGATCCCGTGATGGTTCCTTCTCTGTGGGTGTCCACCGCCCACACCGATACCCGTCGTGTGCTAGGGTTTTAGTTGTATTAGTGATGTTATATGTATGACACTATTCAGGATGTATTAGTGATAATATTCGATGATGTACGAACACGCATGAGATGATTTACTTTTGCTTATTCAATGCATGCTAATTTGAGTCCTATAAGATATTTTGAAATGTATATCTTGTGTTGCTCAAATAGGATATGTGCTTACACAAGTGGCCGGTCATGTTTGCAGGTTACACCTCCAAGTGGCCTATGTTTTGCCAGAGTGTTAATTCATTTCCGTTCCGGCAAATTTCAGGCGCTCGATATGTCCTATTTTAGCAAAGATCATGCCGGATTTTTCCGTGAATTTTGACATGACTTGTGCCAGAATATGTAGGAAATATCGAGTGCCCCGAATTAATGTTTTAACTATGAACATAGGAAATGTCTGACGACGAAAAGGATTTCGGTATTTGCAAATACTACGAAGACAAGCGCGCCCTGTGCGACGGAATCTTCGTAGATGATGATAGGCGCTTCAGCATCAAGCTGGACGAGAACTTCGAAGTGGATACAGTAAGTCACAACGACAAGTCTTTTTTCGTAATTAAGCATGACATATGCTTCATTTGCTTCAACTTATAATTTGTTTTTACTATTCTACTAGTGTATCCCCTGCCATGCAAGAGTTTTTGTATTGGATAAGATAGGTTGCAGTCGTACTATGGAGGTAAAGAAATTTGACTTGAAGACCGAGCATGGTTATATTTTCCACACAAAATTATACAATTTAGACGACTACACCTATTTTGGATGCAAAACATGGCGAGCACTATGCAAGACTTATGCATTTGAGCCTGATATGGTTATCACCTTTGATATTCATCTGGAAGATGATATTGAAGGCAATACCGACATCTGGGTTGATGTGCAGACGCCTCCAGTTATACCAAAATGTGAGTTTCTCAACCATATTTATGTCTTTGATATTGTTTATTCAAAAATAGTTGACAATTAATTTCTATTGATAGCTTATTTCGGTGCAAGCAAACATGTCCAGCGCTTGGTAGACAGGACCGTATACTGTGTCGGGGATGAACTCAACTGCGAGGAGCTCAGTCATTATGTTTCATGGCTTGCGGATCTTGGTACTGTCAATACAAATTTTCTTCCTGCATTTAGAAATTTTAGTACTGAAAACATGCGACCAATAGTGTTTGTACTGAACTACGGTCACATCTATTTAGGAAGGATGGTAAGATTTTTAATATTTGTCCTCAGTGCATCTTTTCCATACATTATTTTTGAAGCTAAACTTCATTGCTAAGTATGTTACCATACGATGTTCTTCAACAAGGAGTCCCGATGAATGTTGTGCCTTATGGGATCGAGAGTAAAGGTACCATGAGTATTATTAGCTTATGGCCAAGATATCCTACAAATTACTTTAGTGCATTCAAGATTAGCGACGGATGCTTAATAGTGCAAGATTGGACCAAATATGTGATGGGGGAGCGCAGAGAAGTACTAGGGGGCAGCAAACAGATGCACTACTCACGATTAGGAGACAGGTTCATCTTCATGCTCCAACTTGATCAAGGAGGAGAGCTATACATGTTTTGTGTTATTTTACCTGCGAGAGAACATCAGGAGTGATTAGCTAGCTAGAAATGAGTTTGAAGATGACGATGTGCTACACTATTACTATGATGATAAAATAGCTAGTGTTGGTGGGAATGACTATGATGATTATTATTAGCTAGTGTTAGTGGTGATTAAATAAATATTGTTGGTGATAATGACTATGATGATGATTAAATAGCTTGTGCTGGCGGATTAGATTCAAGTGGAGGCAACATGTGGTGCACATCGAAGGTACTACTAGTCCAAACTAGATTAAGTTTAGATTAGTAGTATACATTTGACATGCACCACATATTGCCTCCACTTGAACCTAATCCACCTTCATTTGACACACTATTATGGACATAATGATGTAAACCTCATAACTGGTATTGTACCAATATTTGTACGATGGAGAGAATCCCGCATAAATACACTAAAAATATAAAAATAAAAAATGAATACTAGTAGCGATGGAGAGAAAACGCGCTGCCACTAGTTTCATTAGCAGTAGCGTGGGGGTGAATAAACGCTGCAGCTACTTGTCCTAGCAGTAGTGCGCGCCGGCACGCGTTACTGCTAAGCAATAGCTGTAGCGCCTTATTAGTAGCGCGCCTACCCGCGCTACTAGTGAGCACAAAACCAGCGCTACTGCTAGGGTTTTCCCTAGTAGTGGCAGGTGAGTTCACAAGCACGTCTGTTAGCACGGGCACCGGACCTGGAGTGGTTGACGAAGATCGGCCCGGCGTGGTTGGGGACGACGGATCAGGTGACACAGGGGCACCGGGCGACATGGGGGCTCCAGCGAACCCACGTGCATGGGACATGCACACGTCGTCGCTCGGTGAGGCCGCCGGCCCAGGCGACCGAGCCGCAGGTTCAGCCGACCCAGGCGACTACGAGGCCGTAGGACCAGGTGACGAGGCCACGACAGGCCCAGGTGACGAGGCCACGGGGGTGGCCACCCCAGGCGAGCGGGTACGCCAGCGGATCCGCGTGCATCGGGCATGCACACGGGATTGACGTTGGTGGCCGCCGTCGTGGCAGAAGGGACAGCCGGCGTAGCAGCAGCTGGCATAGGTGGCGCATCGTCATCATCAAGAAGCTCCAGTCGAGCACCTCGTCCAGTCCCTGCACCATGGTTAGGCAACAATAAAGGAGAATATGCAGCATCCACAAATTGATCAGGCAAAACTGGAAACAAGTGCAACTAAGCGACAGGAGTGTCAGTGGGCGATGTGAGCGTGGAAAAAGGGAAGACAGTCTCATCAAACCCAACATCACGGGAAATGTAAACACGGTTTGATGGAATGTGGAGACACTTGTAACATTTGTGGAGAGGACTGTACCCAAGGAACACACATTTTTTCGACAGATACTCAAGTTTATGCTTATTGTATGGGCGAAGATGTGGCCAACACGCACAACCGAACACTTTGAGGAAGGAGTAATCTGGAGTTTCATGAAGCAATACTTATAGAGGGGACTTCATACGAAGAAGTCATGTGGGAATCATGTTTATCAAAAAACAAGCAGTAACAAAGGCATCGCTCCAGAACTGGAACGGAACAGAGGCATGTGCAAGAAGTGTTAGACCAGTTTCAACTATATGACGGTTGAAAGGATCGATATGGTTGATTAGAGGGGGTGTGAATAGGCAACTAACAATTTTTAAGCTTTTCTTTAACAATTTAAACCTTGCAACAAAATAGGTTATCTAGAAATGCAACTATGTGGACAACCTATATGATGCAATGACAACTACCACACAAGCAAGCAATAGATACAACACAAGTAAGCTTGCAAAAGTAAAGGCACGAAATAACCAAGAGTGGAGCCGGTGGAGACGAGGATGTGTTACTGGAGTTCCTTCCTTTTAAGAGGAAGTACGTCTCCGTTAGAGCGGTGTGGAGGCACAATGCTCCCCAAGAAGCCACTAGGGCCACCGTAATCTCCTCACGCCCTCACACAATGCGAGATGCCGTGATTCCACTATTGGTGCCCTTGAAGGCGGCGACCGAACCTTTACAAACAAGGTTGGGGCAATCTCCACAACAATTGGAGGCTCCCAACAACACCACGAAGCTTCACCACAATGGAGTATGGCTTCGAGGTGACCTCAACCGTCTAGGGTGCTCAAACACCCAAGAGTAACAAGATCCGCTAGGGATAAGTGGGGGGAATCAAATCTCTCTTGGTGGAAGTGTAGATCGAGGCCTTCTCAACTAATCCCGAGCAAATCAACAAGTTTGATTGGCTAGGGAGAGAGATCGGGCGAAAATGGAGATTGGAGCAACAATGGAGCTTGGAGGTAGAAGAGGTAGTCAACTAGAGGTAGGAGATGCCCCTTTTATAGTCATGGAAGAGATCCAACCGTTATCCACATGTTCAGCCTGCGACATGCGGTACTACTGCTCCAGGAGCGCGGTACTACCGCAAGGCCACGCGGTACTACCATGGAGGACCACGGTACTTCCGCGGCAGCAGCAGAGGCCGGGACTTGCCTGACTGAGTGTAGTACTACCACTTGCGCGGTACTACCGCTCCCCCTTGCGGTACTACCGCAAGGCAGGAAAGTCCAAGCCTACGAAGAGCGCGGATGAAATAAAATACATCCGTGCCTACTTCTGCTGAAAATGAAACAGTGCAAAAACTCCGACGCGGTACTACCGCGCGTGAGGCGCGGTACTACCGTTGAGGCGCGGATGTAAAAAATTACATCCGCTCCTACTACCGTGACGCAGCGGTACTAGGTAAGAGGGCCACGATAATACGACTCCAGGGGAGCGGTACTACCATGGCCTCCCGCGGTACTACCGCGCTGGACGTGCGGTACTACCATGTGGGTGCGGATGTAAAAAAATACATCCGCGCCAACTACCGTACCGGAGCAGCACTAGGCCTGGGAGCCATAGTACTAAGGCTCCAGAGGAGCGGTACTACCGTGAACCCCAGCGGTGCTACCGCAAGAACAGCAGTAGCCGTCAGAGCAAGCACAACGAGGATAATGGACAAACGCTCCAAAGTGCAAGGGAAAGGTGGAGGCAAGGAAGGGAACGTGTACGTGTTGATTCCACCCGAACCTTTCCGACACGGACCCCCTCTTAATAGTACGGCTCTCCTACGACTCAAATCCACCAAAAAGAAACGTAGAACAACACCGTCTTCAATAGTCTTCAAGGGGCACCGAATCGTCTCGTGCCTAGCGATGAAGCGTCTGAGAAACTCAAGGCACATGATTAGTCCGCAAAAGCATTGTCATCAATCACCAAAACACCTAAGGGATAAATATGCTCTTACAATCTCCCCCTTTTTGGTGGACTAATGACAATACGGGATTTGCACATAGATGAGATAATATAGGGCACAGGAAAACCCCTCCTCTCTAGAATATAGACGGGCTCCCCCTAGATGTGTGCAATCTAGATAGATGCTTTGGACTGCATAGCACACAACCTAGGATCAACACTCCCCCTATATTTTAGAGACAAAGACATGATAACTAACATCTAAGCAGAGCATAGCACAAAGGTAGCACAATATATCACAAGCTTGCTAAGATAGATAGAGTGCATATGTCTTACACCATATGAAGTAAAGCAACCCAAAGCAACTGAAACGAGGTTCAAACGAGAAAGCAGCAAACACATCGAACACGAAAGGCGACACACGACTCGCAAATCCCTACACTCTCTCCCCCTTTGGCATCGAGACGCCAAAAAGGCAGAGAGGACACCTACACACAAGGGGTGGCTCAAGCAGGGAACTCATCCCAACCCTCTCCGTCGGACTCCTCGGCAGCAGGGATGGTCTCCTCAACGTCCTCCTCAGAATCAGTCCACATGTAGCCTTGCTTCTCCATCCACTCGGCCTCTGGAGTGATGCGATCCTCAGAACCGCCAGACACATCCTCGCCATATAGCTGTAAGATCTTCTTGTCCCGGCATCGACTCTCCTTGGATGCCACGTGAGTCCTGTACTGGCCCTTAGCTTGCATGCAGAAAAGAGTCTTCATCTTGTCCTTCAGCTTCCTGGCCCACGAGGGCATAGAGGAACTATGGGAAGACCTGGCAGCACGGTCCTCAGCAACATCCTCTGCGCCAGCATCCTCCTCATCAATAGCAGCCCTAGCAGTAGACGCCTCAGCACGAGTAGTAGTGTTGGCCCAGTTGGACTTGACACGGAGACAGATGGGATCATGTCGAATCCAGTCTGAAGCAAGGAACGCCTCACGAGGGAACATCTTCTCCCAAGTCTTCGAGATCAGCAGAAACAGATAGGGCCCATAGATAGGCACCTTGCGGTTGAACACTGCAAACCGAAGCTCACACCACATGATGTGTGAGACATCAAGTGGCTGAGTCTGAGACAAACGAGCCTCCTCGCATAAGAGCATCATACCCACCATATAGGCATGAACCTTGTCCTTGTCACCAATGCGAGGGAACAAAGAGTTGCGGAAGATGCGATACATGATATCCAGGAAGGAGTTGAGCACCCACCCTGTCTTGCCATTGGGAAGCGCCTTCTCAACATAGTAGGGCTGAAGCTTGTCCTTGTTAGCAGACTCGGGATTACCATGGGGGCGAACACCCATGGGAGTGTCGAGCCCGTCATCAGGAACGTGGAGCAAATCCATGAACTCCTTCCAGGTAGCAGTCAACTTACGTCCATTGGACATCCAGGTCATCCTCCTCTCCTCACCGGGGTGAAAGTAAACTGAGGCAAAGAACTGACAAACAAGCTCAGGATCATAGTCAAGGTTAAAAGAGATCACATGTTCAATACCAAACTGCTCCACCAAATCCAGAGCTTCTCCAAAGTACTGACGGAACTTGTCCTTCCTCAGGTGATGCATTTCTATCCATTTGACATCCACGTAGGTATTCTGCTTGTTCTTGATGATATCCAGATAAGTGAGAGTCAGTTGCTTGTTCCAAAACAGTTCACAACCTCTGACAGTAGCACGGGGATGCACATACGGGTTGAGTTTCCTGAGACGGACGAACTCAGATTGGGGTATCTCGTCCATGCCCTTGTTGGGTTCCTTGTGCTTACTAGCGGATGTCTTGACATGGCGCTTGGGGGCAGAGGAGCCCTCCGGTGCTTCACCTGGATTGCGCAGACGCTTGGAACCAGTGTCACGACTGGGATTGGAACGGCGAGAGCCACCACCTGAGACAAAAATGCAAAAACACCCACGACAAGCGAAAAGGATCAATGCAAATACCACGGCAAAGCACAAGAAACAAATAGAAAGAATACTTGAAAGTTTCCATGAGATAGATGTGAGCCACGGTAGTACTGCCAGAGCCTGCGGCACTAAAGTTCTACTACCTCTCCCACCACAGTACTACCGTGACCCCGCACGGTACTACCGCGACATGGAGCGGTACTAAAATTTTAGTGCCGCAACGAGTGCGGTAGTACCGCGCCAGACGGGTGGTAGTACCGGACTAGCGGTAGTACCGCGCCTGACGGGCGGTAGTACCGCACCGCGTCAGATCCAAATGACGGTTTGAATCTGAAAAGAACCGCGAAACCATGGCGATGCTACTGTGATCAAATCTAGCACAGGGCAAAAAGACAAGTATAATTCCTACGCAATACTACACTCCTTCATCCTGCTCTTGCAAAGATTTAGCCTAAGAATCTCTAGAACACACAAGTCTCCCCCAAACACCTAGAGGCAAAGAACACAACAAAAACGAGAGGGGAAAGGGGAAAGACCTTGGCCCATGGCAAGAGCACGTGGTGGGGAACGATCCCATCGGTCGGAATCACGGGAGGGCAGCCGGGGGCGGAGATCCGGCGACGGACGCCGGCCCCGCTCTTGAGCGTGGGAGAGAGGGAGAGACGAAGTGGGGGATCAGACGAATGGGTATGGGGGAGTTAGAACTCCCCCTGCCCGTCCTTATCCCCACGCGTCTATGCGACAGTAAAAAATTACTGCCGCATGGGGGCAGTAGTACCATGCTCTCCCCAATGGTAGTACCGTAGAGGTCTGCGGTAGTACCGTGAGCTCAAGAAAAAGCTAGTTTCGACACACGTAAAGAGGTCTTTGCAAAGAAACTTTTAGCACAAAAGACACCACAAAAACACGAACAACCCAAGGCAAAAGACAACAGGGAGCAACCACGCGACACAACCTCTCAAGGAGAGGGCGGTGGCCGGAGCCACCTCTGTTTGAGTTCGTTGGTATGGCACCGCGAAGAATTATCCTTGGGCCCATGACCAAAACTCGTCTTTGAAGCACAAGTACCATCAAAAATGGCTAATGTGAAAGAGTTGATCTATTTATGCATAATGGGGGAGGGAGAGTTCATTGAGAGAACAACACTCCCCCTATGTCCATGCCTACATCTAAACTAGACAACAAGTTGAGTGTGGTGGGGGTGCAAGGGTTCAAGTCACATTGCTCGAATCAATGATATTTAGCTCATGCCTTAACTCGTGAAATCTTGCTTCATCCAAGGGCTTCGTGAAAATATATGCAAGGTTATCATCAGTGTTGACATACTTGAGCTTGATCTCCCCTCGCCTAATGTGATCCCAGATGAAGTGATACCGAATCTCAATATGCTTCGTCTTGAAGTGTTGCACCAGGTTGAGAGAAATCTTGATGGCACTTTCATTGTAACACCAAAGGGGCACTTTGTCACAAATGACACCGTATTCCTTTAAAGTTTGCCTCATCCATAAGAGTTGTGCACAACAACTACCGGCCGCCACATATGCCGCTTCGGTGGACGAGAGACACACACAACTTTGCTTCTTGGAAGACCAACTCACCGAAGAGCAACCAAGAAATTGGCACCCTCAAGAAGTGGATTTCCTATCCACCTTGTCTCCCGCCCAATCAGAATCCATAAATCCTTCAAGCTTGAAGTTAGCTCCTCTTGGGTACCATAGGCCAAAGTTTGGGGTATGAGCGAAATATCGAAAGATTCGCTTGACCGCCACAAAGTGGCTTTCCTTTGGTGCGGCTTGGAACCGTGCACACATTCCCACACTCAACATGATATCCGGTCTAGATGCACAAAGGTAAAGCAAGGAACCAATCATAGAGCGATATACCTTTTGATCCACCGTTTTACCATTGGGACCAATGTCAAGTTGGCACTTGGTGGGCATTGGAGTAGAGGCCGGCTTGACAACACTTAGCTTGAATCTCTTAAGCATGTATTGAGTGTATTTGGCTTGGTTGATGAAGGTACCTTCTCTTCTTTGTTTAATATCAAAACCAAGGAAGAACTTCAACTCTCCCATCGAAGACTTCTTGAACTTAGAGGTCATGAGAGAGGCAAATTCTTCATTGAAAGCATTGTTAGGGGAACCAAAGATAATGTCATCAACATATAGTTGGCACACAAACAACTCCCCTTTGACCTTCTTAGTAAAAAGAGTGGGATCGATTTGCCCAACTTCAAATCCACAATCTTGTAACAACTCGGTAAGGTGGTCATACCACGCACGTGGGGCTTGTTTAAGGCCATAGAGTGCCTTATCGAGTTGACACATGATCCGGGAAGTAAGGATCCTCGAACCCGGGGGGTTGCTTGACATAAACCAACTCATTAATAGGACCATTAAGAAAAGCACTTTTCACATCCATTTGTTGTAACTTAAAGTTGTGATGGGAAGCATAAGCAATCAACAAACGAATGGATTCAAGGCGAGCAACGGGAGCAAAGGTTTCACCGTAGTCGATACCCTAGACTTGGGAGTAGCCTTGTGCTACCAATCTTGCCTTGTTGCGAATGATGTTCCCATGAGCATCTTGCTTGTTCTTGAAAATCCACTTGGTTCCAATGACGTTATGGTTCCCCGATGGCCTTGGCACCAATCTCCACACCTTGTTGTACTCGAAGTTGTTGAGTTCTTCATGCATGGCATTGAGCCAATCCGAGTCTTCGAGCGCCTCATAGACGTTTTGGGGTACAACACAAGAGACAAACGCGTGATGTTCACAATAGTTTGCTAATTGTCTACGAGTGATTACCCCCTTTCTTAGGCTTCCAACCACATTCTCCATGAGATGGCCTTTGGTGGTGAGTTCGGAAGCAATCTTCGCGGCACGATGCTCTAATTCCTCCTCAGATGTGGAAGGAGGAGGGTTAACTTGATCATCTTGAGCGCCGTCTTGAGCTTGTTCTTGATCTTGAGCTTGCTCATGATCTTGAACTTGCTCGAGGGGGAGAACTTGACCTTGGGCATCATTTGGAGGTTCACCACCATCTTGAGATTGATCTTTCCCTTGGTCTTGTTCACGAGGTTGAGGGCCTACACTTTGTTCTTCGGAAGCGTGTGGGTCTTGAGTAGGTGAAGGCTCCACTTGAGTGGAGCATTGTCCTTCTCCTTCGGCCACAAGGGGTTCCTCAATGGGTAGAATATGACCAATACCCATTCTTCTTATGGCTTGGGGAGGAATTTCATCACCTACATCACAAGTACCACTTTGCTCCACTTGGGAGCCGTTATTTTCGTCAAACTCCACGTTACACGTCTCCTCAATGAGTCCGGTGGACTTGTTGAGAACACGGTAAGCATGAGAGTTTGTAGCATAACCAACAAATATGCCCTCATAAGCTCTAGCCTCAAATTTAGACAAACGAACACCTTTCTTGAGAATGAAACACTTACACCCGAACACCCAGAAGTACTTGAGATTGGGCTTGTTTCCGGTGAGTATCTCATAAGGAGTCTTGTTCAAGCCTTTGCGGAGATAGAGCCGATTGGATGCATGACATGCGGTGTTGATGGCTTCGGCCCAAAAGTTGTATGGAGACTTGAACTCCGCCATCATGGTCCTTGTCGCATCCATCAACGTCTGGTTCTTCCTCTCCGCAACACCATTTTGTTGAGGGGTATATGGTGCAGAATATTGATGCTTGATCCCCTCATCACTAAGAAACTCATCCAAGGTGTAGTTCTTGAACTCGGTGCCGTTGTCACTTCTTATTGTCAAGATCTTTGCATTATGTTGACGTTGAGCTTCATTTGCAAAGTCGATGACGGTTTGTTGAGTCTCACTCTTCCTCTTGAAGAAGTATACCCAAGTTTATCTTGAATAATCATCCACAATCACCAAGCAATACTTTCTACCCCCAAGACTATCAAAGGATGGAGGCCCAAAGAGGTCCATGTGAAGGAGCTCCAAGGGTCTCTTCGAGTAGATGATAGTCGTGGGAGGGTGAGCCGTCTCATGAAGCTTTCCTTCGATACAAGCACTGCAAGCACGATCTTTGGCAAAACTAACATTTGTTAGTCCACGGACATGGTCCCCCTTGAGAAGACTTTGCAAAGATCTCATATTGACGTGGGCTAAACGGCGATGCCAAAGCCATCCCACATCAACTTTAGCCATTAGGCATGTCGCGGTCTTAGTGGGTTGCTCCGAAAAGTTAATCACATAGAGACCGTTCTCGACATGCCCAACAAAGGCTACTTTAAGAGTCTTGCTCCACAAGAGGGCCACGGTATCAATATCAAAGAAGGTGGCAAAGCCCATGAGTGCAAGTTGACGAACGGAAAGTAAATTGAACGCAAGGGACTCAACAAGCATGACTTTCTCGATCGTTAGATCATGAGAAATGACAACCTTGCCAAGACCCAATACCTTAGAATGTGAGGCATCACCCCACTCGACATTGGTGGGCATAGATGGGATCTTTTGCACGTCCACCACCAAGTCCTTGCTCCCGGTCATATGATTTGTTGCTCCACTATCGAGCAACCATGATCCCCCACCGGAAGCAAACACCTACAAGAGATCAATGCTTGGTTTTAGGTACCCATTTAGTAATGGGTCCTTTGATGTTAGTAACAAGGGTCTTAGGAACCCAAATAGACCATTCAATGTACTCATAAGAAGAACCAACAAATTTAGCATAAACATGCCCATCACTAGCACGGCACAACACATAAGAGGGGTTAAAGTCGCCGGCTTTGTTGGGAGAGATGGCTTTGCCCTTTTTGGCATCACCACTCTTCGCATTGTTCTTCTTCTCCTTAGGAGCACCCTCTCCCTCCTTCACAAAAGTTTGCTTAAGCGGGGGAGGTCGTTTGGTCTTGTTATTCTTCTTCTCGTTCTTCTTCTTGTTCTTGGACTTGGGTGAGAACCCAACTCCCTCCTTGCCCACAACTTCCTTTTGATTGCTCAAAAGGTCATTTAGGTTCTTCTCACCTTGTATGCATGACACAAGACCTTTCTCGAGTTGTTCCTTCAACTTGGCATTCTCCTCCACAAGATGCACATGCTCACAACACGGGTTAGTAGCATTTGCATTATCAATTAAGACCATGTGAGGAAATGTGGCCTTTTCCTTGGTTAGCTTAACTTGGAGTTGAGCATGAGACTCCTTGAGGTTTGCATGAGCACCTTTCAAGACCTTATGGGCCTTGTCAAGTACATCAAACTCCTCCTTGAGTCTAGCATGATCAACCCCAAGTTTAGCCTTCTCGGAAGTTAGTACACGAGACACAACAAGAGCATGATCAAGATCTTTCTTTAATTTGGCATGGTCATCGTTGTGTGACTCCTCAAGAGCCAAACGATGCCCACGCTCTTCCTCAAGAGCATTAGAGAGATCCGATATCTCATCGGCATAGTCACGACTATGACCTTCCATCTTAGAGATGGTTTCTTCGTGAGCCTCGATCATGTCATTGGCTTCACCAAGTTGTTCCAAGAGAGCAACGAAGTGCTTCTTGGATTTGCCCTTGAGCTTACTCATGAAGGACTCAAATTCATTTACCTCCTCATTAGACCCCTTACCATCATCAAAGCCAACCGTCAAAGAAGGATTAGGAATAATGGTGGTTTTGATGTTGGGGGTTACCTTGTTGGTGGCTTTAGCCATGAGGCACTTGGCGGTGATGTTCTCGTTGGGTGAATCGAAGAGAGACACCCGAGGGAGTTGTGGCAATGGCAACGGATGCCATAGCCATTGCTTCACTATCTTCATCATCATCGTCATCCTCACGGTATTCTTCTTGAACCACCAACCCGCGAGTAGGAGTCTTCTTGGTGAAGTTGTTCTTGTTGGGGAAGGACTTGGCTTTGTCTTTTCGGATGAACTTGCCACCATTGTCTTCCCGCTTCTCGTAAGGACAATCCGCAACGAAATGACTCACGTTGCCACAGTTGAAACAAGTTCTAACTCGTTGCTTGCCCTTGAGGCCACTTGAGTTGTTCTTGTTGAAGTTGGGTCTTGTATTCTTCTTGCTCCAAAATTGTCTTGAGGCAAGAGCCATGTGCTCATGATAATCATATTTCGTGTCTTCGGGGTTGCTCTCCTCATCTTCCTCTTCTTCCTCTTCTTCCACACTAACCTTGGCCTTCAAGGCAAGGTTGGGCTTCTTTGCCCTTTGAGAACGGAGCACCGCATTGTCGGCGGTCTTGTCCAAGATGCTCATTGCAACGAACTCATCCAACACTTCACTTGAGGTCATGGAGTGGAAGTCCGGTCTTTGACGAATGACGGAGGACATGGCCTTGTTGTAGGGCATCATGGCCTTGAGGAACTTGCGCTTGATCCAATTGTCATCCGTGTCCTTGCTCCCATGATCTCGGAGTGAGACCGCGAGTTTGGTCACTCTTCGAAAGAGCTCACGAGGTTCTTCATCTTCTTTCATTGCAAACTCATCGGCTTCATCTTGCACCACTTCATAGTTGGAGCGTTGAATGCTAGCACTTCCTCGATAGAGAGACACAACACATTGCCATGCGTCTTTAGCCATGGCATGAGGTCGAAGATGAGGGAGATCTTCGGGAAGGATTGCATCTTGGATGATGAAGAGAGCACTCTCATTGAATTGATTATCCACGGCTTCTCGAGGGGTGAAGTTGCTTGGGTCATGTGGATAGAAACCTTCTTCTATGATTCTCCAAAGATTAGTATTCACATGTTTTAAATGACGCTTGAAACGATAAACCCAAGCATCAAAATCCTCATTTTTCACAATCTTAGGAGGAGGACCGGCATGATTTAAATGAGTAGAGGGAATCGGTCCACCATAAGTAGGAGGTTCCACATGGGCATAGATGCCGGTGCCATTTCTACCACTAGTAGAAGGACCCTTTTCACTATTAGCTTCCCCCTTGTCGGAGTTAGCATCCGTCACCTTGTTAGTGGGATCACCCACTTTCATCGGCGAGGTGGATAGTTTAAGTCCTTCTAGGAATTTAGTAAACATGCTTTCAACCTCGGTCGTCATGGAGGTTTTCAATGTGTCTAAAGCCACATTGAATTCCTCACGGGAGACCGAGGTTCCCCCATCGGCCGTAGACGAGATAGGATTCACACCGGAGTGCTCCTCCGCACCGTCGTTGGTGTCAACCATACTCTTCGGACGGCAAAGTCCTTAATAAAGAGACGAGGCTCTGATACCAATTGAAAGGATCGATATGGTTGACTAGAGGGGGGGGGTGAATAGGCAACTAACAATTTTTAAGCTTTTCTTTAACAATTTAAACCTTGCGACAAAATAGGCTGTCTAGATATGCAACTAAGTGGACAACCTATATGATGCAATGAAAACTAGCACATAAGCAAGCAATAGATACAACACAAGTAAGCTTGCAAAAGTAAAGGCACGAAATAACCAAGAGTGGAGCCGGTGAAGACGAGGATGTGTTACCGAAGTTCCTTCCTTTTAAGGGAAGTACGTCTCCGTTAGAGCGGTGTGGAGGCACAATGCTCCCCAAGAAGCCACTAGGGCCACCGTAATCTCCTCACGCCCTCACACAATGCGAGATGCCATGATTCCACTATTGGTGCCCTTGAAGGCGGCGACCAAACCTTTACAAACAAGGTTGGGGCAATCTCCACAACACTTGGAGGCTCCCAACAACACCATGAAGCTTCACCACAATGGAGTATGGCTTCGAGGTGACCTCAACCGTCTAGGGTGCTCAAACACCCAAGAGTAACAAGATCCGCTAGGGATTAGTGGGGGGAATCGAATATCTCTTGGTGGAAGTGTAGATCGAGGCCCTTGTCACCCAATCCCGAGCAAATCAACAAGTTTGATTGGCTAGGGAGAGAGATCGGGCCAAAATGGAGCTTGGAGCAACAATGGAGCTTGGAGGTAGAAGAGGTAGTCAACTAGAGGTAGGAGACGCCCCGTTTATAGTGATGGAAGAGATCCAACCGTTATCCACATGTTCAGCCTGTGACATGCGGTACTACCGCTCCAGGAGCGCGGTACTACCGCAAGGCCAGGCGGTACTACCGTGGAGGACCACGGTACTTCCGCGACAGCAGCAGAGGCCGGGACTTTCCTGACTGAGTGCAGTACTACCGCTTGCGCGGTAGTACCGCTTCCCCTTATAGTACTACCGCAAGGCAGGAAAGTCCAAGCCTACGAAGAGCGCGGATGAAATAAAATACATCCGTGCCTACTTCCGCTGAAAATGAAACAGTGCAAAAACTCCGACACGGTACTACTGCACGTGAGGCGCGGTACTACCGTTGAGGCGCGGATGTAAAAAATTACATCCGCTCCTACTACCGCGACGCAGCGGTACTAGGTATGAGGGCCACGGTACTACGACTCCAGGGGAGCGGTACTACCGTGGCCTCCCGCGGTACTACCGCGCTGGACGTGCGGTACTACCGTGTGGGCGCGGATGTAAAAAATTACATCCGCCCCAACTACCGTACCGGAGCAACACTAGGCCTGGGAGCCATGGTACTAATGCTCCAGAGGAGCGGTACTACCGTGAACCCCAGCGGTACTACTGCAGGTGCTTGCGGTACTACCGCTCCACAGAGCAGTACTACCGCAAGTACAACAATAGCCATCAGAGCAAGCACAACGATGATAATGGAGAAACGCTCCAAAGTGCAAGGGAAAGGTGGAGGCAAGGAAGGGAACGTGTACGTGTTGATTCCACCCAAACCTTTCCGATTCCACCCGAACCTTTCCGACGCGGACCCCCTCTTAATAGTAGGGCTCTCGTACGACTCAAATCCACCAAAGAGAAACGTAGAACAACGCCGTCTTCAATAGTCTTCGAGGGGCACCGAATCGTCTCGTGCCTAGCGATGAAGCGCCTGGGAAACTCAAGGCACACGATTAGTCCGCAAAAGCATTGTCATCAATCACCAAAACACCTAAGGGATAAATATGCTCTTACAACGGTGCTTACGCTCAGCTGCACCATTCTGCTGATGTGTATGAGGACAAGACACATGATGCGAAATACCAAGCTTCTGAAAGAAGGTGTTAAGATTACGGTATTCGCCCCCCCCCCCCCAATCAAATTGAACATGGATAATTTTGTGCTTAAGCAATCGTTCAACATGTGCTTGAAATTGCATGAAAATATGAAACACATCAGATTTGCGCTTAATAAGATAAATCCAAGTAAAGCGACTGAAAGCATCTATGAAATTGTCATAATAGTTGTGCCCACTAACAGAAGTTTGGGCATAGCCTCACACATCGGAAAACACAAGTTCAAGAGGAGCTTTGACAACACGACTTGATACAGAAAAGGGCAACTGATGACTCTTGCCTTGTTGACAGGCATCACACACTAGAAACTCCTTATTACTGGACTCAACGGGAAGATGATCACGATGAAGCACATGGCGCACAATGGGAGTGGCAGGGTGGTCAAGGCGAGAATGCCACTGCGACGATGACACCTGCATGCCACTGAAAACTTGAGACACTCGTGGCACATCAAGCACTCGTGGCACGTCAAATGCATATAAGCCGCCGCGAGGTCGACCACTACGAAGAACGTCCCTCGTGTCCCGGTCCTTAACAAAAAAATGAAAAGGGTGAAACTCAACAAACACATTGTTGTCACGAGTTAATTTAGGAACTGAGAGTAAACTATGTGTGACTAAAGGAACACGAAGGACATCAAGGAGACGCAAGGTTTTAGTGGTACGGGAAAGAAGAGATGCCTGACCAACATGTGAGATGGGCATACCTGATCCATTTGCAGTGCGGACCTGATCATGACCGGTGTAGGGCTGGCGAGTGGACAACTTGTCAAGCTGGCTCGTCAAATGGTCTGTGGCGCCTGTGTCCATGTACCAGGCAGGATCCACAGAATATGATGGAGTGAATCCAGGCTCCTGTGTAGCGAGAGCATCTTGCTTCTCGTTACCCTTCCCATTGTTCCCGATGCCAAGAAAACCACGTTTAAAACGATGATGAAACCGAGACGCCAAGTGCCCCTCAATGCCGCAAAGCTGACACTCGACCCCACCACCACACGCCTCGCAGTGAAGCCGCTTGCGGCCAGCCGTTGGAGGAGCTGGAGCGGGCGGACGGGGCTGGTTGCCCGTGGATGGTGGCGGCTTCTGCTTGGCACCACGGGCACCCCTGCGAAGAGCAGCTTTCGCAGAAGGGCCCTCCGTGTAGACTCTGACAGAGCGGCGAGCAGCGAGCCGCTGCTCCATGTTAAGGAGGCGGGCATAGAGATCACGAGGTGGCATCGGCGTGTCACGTCCATTGACGTTTTCCACAAGAGAGTCATAGTCCTCATCAAGTCCATTGAGAATGAATGAAGTAAACTCCTCATCACGGAGTGGCTTCTCAATTGAGGACAGTGTATCAGCCAAACTTTTAACTTTGTTGAAGAAGGCCGTGACAGAGAGATCATTCTTCTTGACCTCACCCAACTGGTTGCGAATGGCAGACGAACGTGCCAGCGACTGCGAGGAGAAGCTGGAGTCAAGCGTGGTCCATGCATCCCTCGACGTAGCGGCAAAAACCACCATGTCAGCCACAGATGGAGTGAGCGAAGACTGAATAGCATCCAGGATAGCTTGATCTTGAGCAGTACACCGACGATGAGCAGGGTTGGGGATCATGACAGAGCCACCATGGGGCGAGGATACCGGAACCATAGCCGGAGGGCACTGCAGGGAGCCATCAACATAGCCCTCGAGGTAGTGGCTACGCATCAAAGGCAGCACTTGGGCGCGCCACAGGAGGTAGTTATCAGCAGATAGCTTCACCGTCACCAGATGAGCGAAGTGAAATGGCCCTGGTTCGGCCATCGGCGCGGAGAGCGGCAGATCAGGCAGCGGGACGACACTGTACGGGACGAGTGCATCGGCCGATGGTTGTTGATGGTGAGCGTAAGTCGTCGATGGATGCACACCATACGGGAGTGCAGGAGGGGCGGCGTACGTCGGGGCGGCAGCATAGGGCGTCGGGGCGTAGGACGTCTGGGCGGCGGTAGCGTACGGCGCGTACGACGCAGTCGACGGCGTGACGTATGGCGCAGGGTACGGGCCACCGTACGGTGCCTGGACGTGAGCGCCATAGGGCCCCGAGGCCGGGGGCGCGTCACGGTAGTGGGCCGGAGCTGGAGGGCCACCGTAGGCCGCCTGCCCAGAGGCGCCGTAGGAGGCCGGCGGCGGAGGCGTGCCGCGCGACGGGATCGGGTTGCCCGTGATCGGCACGGCAGGCGACCGAGGCGGCGGCGACATGGCAGACGATAGAGGCGCAGGAGGTTGCGATCCCGCGGGAGCAGATCGGGCCCAGGCAAGCAGAGGCGACGCTAGGAACGGCGACTCCATCGCCAGGGTGGAGAGAGGCGGCGCGGCGGCGGGAGCCAGCGTGACGGCAACAGAGGCGGAAGCGTGACGCGGATCGAACGCGTCGTCTGATACCATGTTAGACGTATTAGGGTTTGGAAGAATGATCGATACCCTTGGTGGGTACAGCTGTCATATATTTATAAAAAGGAACCGTACAAATACAAGTTATATTACAACACGTATATCTAACATATACTTAGTCTAACATTAGTGAAGTCATCAATGGTAAGACGAGAGTGCGCGACGAGGAAGAGCACACCCTTGTTGCAGTTGATCTCTAGCCTGCCATCAGCGTAAGCCCTGAGGCGGCCCGCCATAGGGTAGAAGACAACGAGGGCCTTGCCCAACGCCGTCTTCAACCTGGTCACATCAAAGAAGGCGTCGTCGGTGGTACGCCGACGGTAGAAGCGGACGACTGGAGTGAGGCCTCTGTTGGCTAGCATGAGGTCGAGTGGCGAGAGCCGCAGAGCTTTCCTCGGTGTGTCGCTGGCCGGCATCACAAACTGGACTCTACCACCTGCACCTCCTCCTCACCAGCCATTTTAGCAGCAACGCTGTTCGCCTTCCTTCTTGCTCTCCTTTCCCTCCCGTTCTCTTTCTTTGGTTTCTAGTGTGGAAGCAATGGGCATGTGGCAGCAATCATATACTCTCTCCGTCCTAAAATAAGTGTCTCAATTTTATACTAATTTTAGTGCAAAATTATACTAAGGTTAAGACATTTATTTTGGGACCGAGGGAGTATAATAAAATGGCTTTGGACATGCGATCGGTCAGTGATCTCCAATCCTCAAGCTACAGTACATATATACTAGAATAGTGATCTCCTTCCATTCCCTTATACAAGGCCACTATCAAAAATACATTTTGTATCAATACAAGGCCACCAACAGTAATCGAGGCAAAAATTAATGATGATTTCTCGTACTAGCAACTTTTTAATACGTACATGCATGTAGTCATAATGACATTCCCCACTTCCTTCCCATTCATTCGTTGCATGCTTGTGGTGTATTAATGATCCCGGTTAACGAAAAGAAAAGTTGACTTGTAAAGAAGTCATTAAATTTTATCTTGGTACGTGTAATATGAGTTTGTGGCCTTGTATAAGGGAATGGAGGGATTATATAAATTGATACGGATCAGCATTTTTTTGGACGACACACCAGACAAAATCAAAGGTAGACAAAAGTAGTTGAAGGAGATATTCATGGCGATAGCAGATCTGGTTGTTTTCTTTCTTTCCCTACAGCTGTATGATACATTGATACCTCTTGATACCATCCATGCTGCTGTCTTCTATTGATGGGTCATGGTTTGGTGGCCCATCTCCATCTGATAACTCTAGTAAACCTATCCTCAAAAAAAAACTACACACATGCGTATGTGTGTGTGTTTGTGTGTGTAGTGTACTGCATTGGGAAACTGCGAATCAGGTGTCTATATACGTGTATGTTTAATAAGTCCTCTATAGCTAGATACAAATCAACATATGTTTGTTTACCTAGTTTGGTAAGGTCAAGCTTCTGGTTTCTGTAGGTAGAGTTGTATACTGTATAAAGGTGTGAGTCGTGACAGATTGAGTGCAAGGGCGTGGTGAATTGTTTAGGAGGAAAAAATAATAATTAGTCCAACTAAGACATTAAAGATTATGATAATTGATAAGTGCGACCCCGACACCCGTGCAGGTGGCGATGGATGATGCCTCTACGTAACATTACATGATGAAGCGGGAGTCTCGATAAGAAAAGAACAAAGAGTGCACTATCCCGACAGCCAAGCGTGCGGACTTCAGGGGTATGGATGCCTTTGGTGAGTTCCCAGAGGTGAACAGAGATGAGGCCGCGAAGAACAAGATGCAAGCTTACCTCGATATGTACAATAAGACACCTTCTTCTCAGCCAATCGCGGTGATGTGTGAGTTTTTTTTAGAAAAGGAGGATGCACCCCGGCCTCTGCATCTGGGTGATGCATGCGGCCATTTTATTTATTATACACAAAGATCTTACAAAGTAATACAACAGTAAGCCCGAGGCTACCATCTAGACGACACCTGTCGCTACTCCTATCCTCTTGATGAAGAGGTGCCGAATGTCCGGGCCAAATACCAAACAGACATCGCACAAAAGCCTAACATCTAAAGCCAGATGCCCCATCCAAGCCACATAGAGGGGACTGGGTAACACTCTGGTCTGGTGCACTCTCTGTGAGTACCACACGCACACGCTGCTAAGGGTCGTCACCTCCCTCTTCCATCGATCCATCCTAAAGCATACACTGACGCATCGACCTTGTCAGACCTCTCTGCCATCGACGCTAGACAACTTCATCCTCCTGCGCGTGTCCATCGCCATACATCTGACGCCGAGCCTCCACTGCTCTATGCCGCCGAGAAATGCTGCCATGAATATGTAGAAAGAAACGTCGTTCACCGAAGAAGCCATCCGCTGGTCCCTCGAGCCCGAGTGCATCTCCAAGAATGCCGCCCCCAAGGAGGTAACGACACATGATTGCCGCCGTCATCCGATTAACTAATCTAGCGTTTCCCCGAGTGGTATTGGGTGGGGTTGGGAGCTTCACCTCGATGATGCCTTCATGAAGGAAATGATGATAAGGGCATCATCATCACCGGCTTCGGCCAACGACCGAAGACCAAGTTCTCACCCGGATCCACCCCAAGAAATCCACCCGACAACCTGTGCACTGTCTCGACCGCCTTCAAAGCCCCAGATCAAGCCGCCTAGATCCGGCGACCAACCGCAACAGCAGTGCCATCGTACGAGCCCTGGCGCACCGGGAGTGTGCCACCACTAGAGCCTGGGAGGAGGGCTCCCACCCCGCCTCGCCAAACCGCGAGAGCCATCGAGATGGATCCCGCACGCTCGTCACCGTCTCTGATCTAAACCAATCCATAGAAAAAACCACTAGATCGCCAATGCAGATCCACCATGGGTAGGGACTGCACCACGCCGCTTCACCCGCCGGCACCTTCCAGGGCCGCCGCCCCGGGACCCAACCGCCGCCGACAGGCCGAGCCGCCAGCCACCGCGACCAAGGCCGCCATGACCCTGCAAGCCCACCGAGCGGCCGGCGCCACCAGATATTCCTCGAAGCCTAGCAGCTCCGCCGCCTCCGCCCAGCACCACGCCGCCACTTTGCGTCGTCTCCCAAGACGAACAGTCACGCCGCCGCAACGCGGATCGGGGAAGAAATGCCCTAACACGATGGGTGACCCGCCTCACCCGATCCGACGCGGGTGGGAAGAAGAGAGTCTCCGCCGCTGCCGTCAGCCGCCCGGGGCTTCGCCCGGCTACCTCCTCCAGCGGCGGCGGAGGGGAGGAAGAGGATGGACGTGCCCGGTGGCGGCGATCCGTGCGTTGGTGGGCGTTAACAAAAAGTTGAAGATGGGCCTTACCAAGATAGGTGATTCCGACACCCCGGGTGCTCCCCGCAGCTAATGTTAGTCCACGATTATTGCATAGACAGGCCGGGCCATGTCTCGGGAAGGATGACACCTTTTTATAGGATGGTGGTCGTTTTGGTTGCACAACAATCGTGCCTTACGGTTTTGGATGTTGGCACTCTTGTGTCTGGCTCCAACGATGTTCCCTGATGTTTATGTGTATGCTTGTCTAAACCCTACCCCCAACATTAAATTTTGTTTCGATCTTTAGTGTTTGTATTTCGGTTTTCACCCATTTAGATTATGGTCTTGATTGGATAAAATAAAATAAAATAATCACGGAAAATTCATTAAGCTTGGCTAGCACGGTTCCATAGTAAATATCATACTTGAGTAAATGGTGACATGGTTACTAGGGTTTACATCCAAAGGCCGCTAGATCCAACCTGACACAAAGACTAGACACTACTAGGGAAAACCTTATACACAAAAACTTTAGCAGTAGCGCGTCTTAAAAACATACGCTAGTGCTAAGTAGCAGTAGCGCGTTGAAGAAAAATGCGCTACAGATAAAACTATAGCAGTAACGTGCCTGTGGATAACCGCGCTACTACAAAAATTCCCACGGCTTAGCCGATGGGCTATACATAGTAGTAGCGAGCTGTGGAGAGCCGCGCTACTGCTACATGCTTTGTAACAGCGCATTTATCCGGAAACACGCTACTGACATAGGAAATAAAATTAAATGAAAAGCAAGTAAAAAAATAAATGAAAACGAAAGAAATAGAAAAAGGTGAAAGGAAAAAAAATAAAATGTAAAGAAAAATAAATGGAAAGGGAAAAAAGAGAAAGGAATAGCAGTAGCGCGTATCGTGGAACGTGCTGTAGCTAACTTAGCAGTGGTGCACTTCCTGGAACGCGCTACTGCTACTTCTGACTTAACCGCGCGGTTTCGTTCTTCCCCACGGCCACTTCCCCTAAATTGAACTCCTCCGTTGTCATCGCCGTCGTCGCCCGTCGGCCGCCGCGCGCTCTCCCCACGCTCTCCGCCGTGCGCCCGAGCCCCGACCTTGACCTCGACGCCGCCCCCGACCCTGACCTCGACGCCGCCCTCCGCCGCACGCCCGAGCCCCGACCCCGGCCTCAACGCCGCCTGCCCCTCCCTCGCTGCAGGTACCCGAGGTGAGCATGCCTGCTCCTCCCCCTCCCCTACCTCTGCCTAGAGTTCTTCAAATTTTAGTTCCATCAAACTAGTTAGGGTTCATCTATGGAAACGAATCAGATGCGGATGTTATCGAATACGGATGCGGCTCGAATGTTTTCTTAGATGATGTTTTCTTAGATAATGAATACACACTATTGTAATGCATAATAATTTTTAAGATTAATCATAAACCGAGTAAAATTTGACCACTTATTTTACTTTTAAGTTGGATAATTGGAATATCCGCTACCACTTTCCACCCCTAGATTCATATAATTAGATGGTAATTAGGGCAGTAGTTCCTACGTACTAATTAGTTAGTAAGAACTAGGTACTAGTTTATTTTTATTTATAGCAAGTTTATTTTTAGTAAGAACTAGTCAAATTAGATGTCATATTTGTTGTTATTTTTTTAGTTAAAGCAATTTTTTCCGCATCGGCGTCCACGATACCTATACCGCATCCTCGTCGTCAACTCGGTGGAGGACACCTGCTTGACCAGATGGGCCATGTCCGGGACTAGGCTCCGCCGGGTTGGTACTGAGAGGCACTACCTACCGGGGGCGCATCTTGGTGAGGAGTCAGCCCGTTGTTGACCTGAACCTTATTTGATGACGGTCGCGTGGGCCAGTGACGGTCGTGAGGCTTGAGGACCCCATGGAGGTAGTACGTCACCGTGTCACCGAGGAGGACGCGCACGTCTATCGCTACTTGTTTGCGCTGGAGCACAGGTTCTCCAATACCTGACAGGTTCTCCAGGGATCTCACTGGAGCTATGATCCTATGATGGTTCCCTCTCTTTGGATGTCCACCGCCCGCGCCGATCCCCGTCGTTCACTAGTGTTTTAGTTGTATTATTGATGTTATATGATACTATTTGGGATGTATTAGTTATAATATTCGATGATGTACGGACGCAAGAGATGATTTACTTTTGCTTATTGAATGCATGCTAATTTGAATACTTATTTATTTTACGATTTGGTTTGCTTATTGAATGCTCATGTCAATCTGAGTCCTATAAGATATTCTGAAATGTATATCTTGTGTTTCTCAAATAAGATATGTGCTTGCCCAAGTGGTCGGTCATGTTTGCAGGTTACACCTTCGAGTGTCCTATGTTTTGCCGGAGTGTTGATTCATTCCCATTCCGACAAATTTCAGGCGCTCGATATGTCCTATTTTAGCAAACGTCATGCCAGATTTTTCCGTGAATTTTGGCATGACTAGTGCCAGAATATGTAGGAAATATCGAGTGCCCCGGATTTGTGTGTTGAGTATCCTGGTAGTTGTGTTCGATTGATTTTCAGTTAATGTTTCAACTATGAACATAGGAAATGTCTGACGATGAAAATGATTTCGGTATTTGCAAATACTGCGAAAACGAGCGCGGCCTGTGCGACAGCATCTTCCTAGATGATGATAGGCGCTTCAGCATCAAGCTGGACAAGAACTTCAAAGTGGACACAGTAAGTCACAACGACAAGTCTTTTTTCGTAATTAAACATGACATCGGCCTCATTTGCTTTAACTTATAATTTAATTCTTTTACTATTCTACTTGCGTATCCCGTGCCATGCAAGAGTTTTTGTCTTGGATAAGAAAGGTTTCAGTCCTATGAAAACTACTATGGAGGTAAAGAGAGTTTACTTGAAGACCGAGCATGGTTGTATTTTCCATGCAAAATTTCACAACGAAGATACCTGTACCTATTTTGGGTGCAAAACTTGGCAAACACTATGCAAGACTTATGCATTTGGGCCTGATATGGTTATCACCTTTGATATTCGTCCGGAAGATGATATTGAAGGTAATATCGACATCTGGGTCGATGTGCAGACGCCTCCAGTTCTACCATTATGTGAGTTTCTCAATCATATTTATGTCTTTGATATTGTTTATTCAAAAATAGTTGACAACTAATTTATATTGACAGCTTATTTCCAATCAAGCAAACATGTCCAGCGCTTGGTAGACAAGACCTACTACTGTCCCGGGATTGAACTAAACTACGAGAAGATAAGTCATTATGTTTCATGGCTTGAGGATCTTCATACTGTCAAGACAAATTATTTTTCTGGACTTAAAAATCTTAGTACTCAAAACGTGTGACCAATAGTGTTCGGACTGAACTACGGTCACATCTATTTAGGAAAGATGATAAGATTTTTACTATTTATACTCAATGCATCTTTCTGCCGGGTTAGAAACTGTCTGCCGGCTTTCACCTGCCGGGTTAGTATCTGAGATGATTTAACAGGTTGCTTAAGTTCAGAATGACACATGAGGGCGACTTAAGCCCAAAGATGAGTTAACGTCAGGGTGACTTAGACCCATAAATGACTTCAGCCTCACGGCGGCTTATCCTTATGAGCCGGGTCTTGGTCGTGGGGAATACCCCAACAGTTGGCGCCATTGGGCTTTATTATATTTAAGTCGGGCCGAGGCCTTTTCTGGAACCCAGAACTAAGCAAGGTGCATAAAGGCTCAAATAATTGCGAAATAAAGAGATGCACACAGAAAATGAACGGATCTGAAACAAAGGGATACGCTGCAAAGTTGAGGTGAAACAAACAACGCAGCCGCGAGCTGCAACAGAAATGGATGTATTGCCGCTGTCCTATTTCTCCCTCGAAAAGAAGAGAAGCGCACATGAACATGATGCATCCCGAAAGCACGTGCATGACTTGAAACGGTATACAATACTAGCACAATGCCTGAGGAAAGACGGCCACTGGGAAATAGGAAATTTCATGGTCTTGTGCAATTTGCTATAGACAATATATGCTGCCGACATGCACAGAAAATTACTGTATAGAAGATCTTTGAATTTATGGTTCCGTCTTCTGCCACATCACATGCTATTTCACTGCTACAGAAGTCGATGCTTCAGCAGCGCAGGAAAGATTGTTTGAGCTACTGAGTAGCAACAGCGACAGAGCCTTGACCACGACGCTCATTGTTGGTCGGAAGTCCATCTCGTCCTGTATACATAGCGACGCGATTGCAGCCATCTGCTTGTCAGAGTGCATGAAACCGACCAAGAAAAAATCATGATTAAACCAACAGTTATGTTTTTTTCTGGAATAGTACGGTCAGGTTAGAAACATAACATGCTTGAGAATTGCAACAACGGAAAAAGAAAATACGACTTTCTCTTATTCCAACTGATCTAGGGCCCTCCAATTCAGCGACCATGAGCGCATAAAAAGGGATATATAGTTCACTCCTGAAGCTCTGTCAGAAAGCTAAATTTACGACCCTCTTTGTCCTGCCTCTTTCAGCCAAAGATTTGAATAGCAGGCTAAGAGCAACTCTAGCAGATTCCCTAAAATGGGTCGTCTTAAAAATACTTGTTATCATACAAAACAGAGTGGAGAATTCCACGATAGCAGATTCCCTAAACCGATCCGCGTTGTAAAAAGTTCTATTGGGCGCTCTATTATCAGTCCTCAAGCCTGTATATTTGGAGGAAGGGAGGGAGATTAAAAGTGAACTCTGTCTCGAAGTGTTCTGGAACGATGACATTTCTTCTCCTACTCGTTTTTCCCACCCACAACTCCACCACCACTGCCGTACCGCCCCAGCCGCACACAGCTCCTGCCGACGACTACATGGAGACCACCCTAACTATAGCCCATCACATTCTGCCGCCGACCTCCTGCCGCCTCCGGCACAGCCAATCTGCCGTCGCATAGGACATCAAATGGTTGGCTTGTGCACCGACGGCGCGAGTACCCTCCTGAACAGTGGCCCCCTCGCTCATGACATCCTGCCACCAGAGGCGACTCTATCCCCTCCCTGCAGCCGTCTCAGCTCCCCCCACCCAACGACCCACCCACACATGTGGCTCCTATTGAATGAGAGTGGTTTTTCTCGGTGCACCCACGCAAAAGAACATAGCAAACCATTTTAGAAAATTCTGAAACTTTGTGGGAATGATTATCAACAAATGTTATGGGCACTTGCAAAGTTAGGTTGTCAAATAAATTTCGAGGAGCTCTGTACAAAAAAGACAAAATTACTAAAAATTAGTTAAAATGTAAGTGCACTGTTTGAGCAGATTTTGTAAATTTTTCCTTCATGTATAGAGCTCCTTGAATGTTATTTGACCACCAAACTTTGCAAGTGTCAATACCAGTAGTTGATGATCATTCATAAAAAGTTTCATAATTTTTTGAAATGTTTTGCTTTGTTTTCTTGCGTGAGTGCACCATGGGTGCACCGAGCTGGGTTCAGCCACTACTTTCCCTTATTGAATTCATGCTCCAGCCAGGGATATTTCTCAGGAATATGATGTTGAAGCTTGGGTTCTATGAAAAATGGGTGAATACGATTATGGCGTGTGTATGTTCAGTATAATTCACAGGAGACTAAAAAATTCACCCCGACACGTGGCATAAGACAGGGAGACCCTCTCTCCCTATAATTGTTTTAATTTGTGCAGAAGCGCTCTCAAGTTTACTGTTGTATGAAGAAGTTGGTGGCATTAACGGGATTAAGGTGTGCAGAAATGCACCATCGGTTTCATACCATTTATTTGCTGATGATTCCTTAATTCTCATGAAGGCGGATATGAATAATGCAACTTCGTTATAGCAGACTCATCAAACTTATTGTGCAAATTCTGGACAGATGGTGGGTGCAGCAAAATCCAGTGTTTTCTTCGGTCCGAACACGGATGTTGATTTAAAAATAGATATATCTCAGTGTTTGAACATTGATGCCGAAGCACTATCTGACAAATATTTGGGTCATTCAGCACTAGTAGGAGCACATAGAAGTGACTGTTTTAAGCACTTCGCTGAGAAGGTATGCTTCAGAACTAATGGTTGGAATGAGAAACAACTGTCTATACAAGGTAAAGAAGTTTTGTTAAAGGCTATGGCTCAGTCTATACCTGTTCTTTGCAATGTTAGTTTTTATGCTCCCTAAAGACATTTGCAAGGATATCACGTATGTTATAGCAAAATTCTAGTGGGGAGATGATGAGAATACTAAGAGAATGCACTGGTGGGCATGGTGGAAATCATGTTTCCCTAAAAAAGATGGAGGAATGGGCTTTTGTGACCATCACTCTCTCAACTTGGCAATGCTAGCTAAGCAAGTTTGGCGGCTGATTTATGAACCAGAATCCCTTTGTGCAAGGGTACTGAGAGCAAAATACTACCCCTCTGGTGATATTTCAAAAGCAGGGCCCAAGAAAGGATCTTCCTTTACTTGGCAGAGCTTATTAGCGGGTATTCAGGCCTTCAAACGTGGGCCCATATGGAGGATTGGCACTGGGGAAAAGATCAATATTTGGGAGGACCATTGGATTCCCTCGAGCCCCACTAGACAAATTATTACATCAAGGGGTGGTGCTCTAATGACTAAGGTCAATGAACTTATTGATCCTATGACCGAGCGGTGGGACGAGGAGTTAATACATGGGATATTCAACCCAATGGGTGTTGGCCGGTTGCTACAGATTCCATTGAGCCACCATAGATTTGAGGACTTTGTAGCCTGACATGGCAATAGTAATGGTGTTTTTTCGGTAAGATCGACATACAATTATGAATGGAAATATGAATTCAGCTCAAAATCATTGCGACAATAATAGGACTATCAATGCTTGGAAGCTCAAAGTCCCGGGAAAAGTGGAAATATTCGGCTAGGGGGCCCTTCACAAATTAATCCCATTAAAATCAATCTTCGCAAACAGGCATGTTGGTACTGATGGAAGTCGTCCGATTTTCCATCAAGGTGCTGAAGACATACATCATCTCTTATTTAGTTGTGGCCAAGCGGTGGAAATGTGGAGGCTATTGGGAATTTTTGGCACAATAGCAAAAGCCCATCTTGTTGATCGATCAAGTTCCGTTGTTCTGGAGCAAATACTGTAGCTCCCACCTTCAAAGTCACCACACACGCCGACCATTGGATTGAGCAAAGGGATTATTACAGCATGCTGCTATCTATGGTGGCTCAGAAGAAGACAAACACATAACAAGACGGTACCCCAGATGAGCAAAAATGCTATTGCAGTCCACGTGATTTGCGCCAATTTTCAGAGAGCTTTATCAGGCGCGTTTGGGACTACACGTGGGGAGCAACGTTGGAAGAAAGCACATTCAGGAATAGTCAAGATCGACGTGGATGCATCTTTCCATGAGAATGAAGGAAAAGGAACAACGGGAGTTGTGATGAGAGATACCCATGGTTCTTTCAATGTGGCATCATGTACTCTAATCCCGTCTGTGATAGATGCTAACATGGCGGAAACAATGGCAATGAAAAATAACCTTCAATTAGCGGAGTCCTTGGATTTACCAAAATTCAGATTGAAGGTGATGCACTTAAAGTTGGTAACGCATCCTCAGGCCAAGAGAGGATATGGAGTGAACCTACAGCTATTTTTTCTAAATTGCTTCATTTTAGCAGGGATGATCGGGAATGTAGAGATTTTGCACTGTCGACAGGAAGCAAATGGTGTTGCCACCTCTTAGACAAACATTCATATGATAATGATGCATCCAATAATTGGGTTGAGGAACCCCCATATTTTCTTGTAAACGCACTCGTGAACAATGTAATGATATTACCAAATCAATAAAACTAGCCATGATGGCATTCCCTAAAAAAACTCATCCAAAAGTCTGAACTGATGGAGAGAGGCGGGCAATATATTCCAACACTCCCCCTCATGTCTAGGATTATTGACGTGGGATCGATGTGGCCACATAATCTTTTTATTTTACTACTGTGTTTGTAGGGTCTTGCACTCAAGACCTCTTGACTTGGATACCATATTGAATTCATGCACCAGCCAACTCATCGAAAAGTCCTAACTGATGGAGAGAGGTGAGCAATATATTTCAACAGTTCCCACTCCTCCCGTCGTCCCTCCGGCTAACTCAATCGCCATTTCCACCTCTCCACCTCTCACGCGGCTCCCCCTCCTCCATCCATCCCTCTAGCAGCTGACCCTTTTACGATCAGGACGATGAGGAATGTCGACACCTGGCACGTGTTTGGCAAAATGCCGAGTTGGTAAAAAACTTTCATTTCTCCTTCTATTAGTTAGGTACAATTTTGGGTGTAGCAATGTGATTGATTGCAATCGAGCAAAGTTGGCAACTGTGCACTCTTTGGGTAGTGACGGGGCTATCCATATGGGAGGATCGCTGATCCCTACCCTACGCCATCCTTCTTTAGCATGATGAGTGATTCATCTAGAAACAATGAAGAGTGGGGAAAACTTGGTCAAGACTTCTCGCAACAGATGTCAGTTGAGAATTTTGAGCGACTAGATGAAGCTGGGAAAGAACTGGAATTGCAGGAAATATGTGATTCGCAATGTTGAAGAGGAGAGTATTGAGGCAAGCAAGCTACGCCAGCGAAGAAGACATAGCTTTGGTTTTTGCATGGTAGGATGTCCCGCTTGATGTGGTCAACGGGAATGGTCACACCAGTGCAAAGTATTAGAGGCGCATTGACGAATGGTGCCATCATCACATTTCACATTTTTCCAATCCGAAAATCTCCCACAAGGGCAAGATCCTTAAGAGTTGAAAGTTGAAACTGGTGGGCGGGTTGTTTAGAGCAAGTGAAGAATGAGCCTCCTAGTGGTGACTCATACGTACCGGACGTGTCTATAATTTTTGATGTTTTCATGCTATTATATTGTCAGTCTTGTATGCTTTATATATCATTTTATATCGTTTTTGAGAACTAAGGTATTAACCTAGTGCCAAGTGCCAGTTGTTATTTTGTGCTTGTTTTTGGTTTTACAGAAAATCCATACTGAAGGAAATCCAGACACGATGAAACTTTTTAGCTAGTTTTCTTGAGCAAAAGTGACCCTAGAAGCTTCGGGGAGTCTAGACGACAAACGAGGAGATGGCAAGGCAACACAACGCTCCTAGGTGGTAGGCGCGTCTAGGCCCCTTGTGGGCCCCTCATGGCTCTGTCTGACCTAATTCCAATGCTATAAATTTCCAAATATTTATAAACCCTCGGGCAAGGCCCCGAATCAATTGCCCCCGCCCCCTCGATCCGATCTGGAGGCCTTTTTCGGTACTCTACCGAAGGGGTAATCCATCATGGAGGCCTTCTACGTCAACCTTGCCACCTTCATGATCAAGTGTGAGTAGTTCCCACATGATCTACGGGTCCATAGCACTAGCTAGATTTCTCTCTCTCTCTCATTTTGATCTTCAATACAATGTTCTCTTTGGAGATCGATTTGATGTAATCATTTTGCAGTGCGTTTGTTTGGATCGATGAATTGTGGGTTTATGATCAGATTATTCATTGAAAGTAATTGTGTCTTTTTGAACTTTATTATGTGTGATTGTTATAGCTTTGTATTTCTCTTCGATCTATCTATCTATGTTGAATACTTACATCGATTTATCTTCAGTGGGAGAGGCATTTTGTGGTCGGTTCAATCTTGCATTGTCCCCACTCTGTGACAGGAGGAGTAGCGAGACACGTATTTGTATTATTGCTATTAATGGTAAAACAACGGGGTTCAAACATATTAATTGATCTTACTTTGTCTACATGATGTCATGATGCTCCAAGCATTACTCTGTTTGTATGAACTTAATACCTTAAGATGAATGCTCGATAGCGGTTGAGGGGTGGAGTGATATTACTAGAATCATAATCATTTCGGTCCACTTGTCACGGACGTAGTGCCTGTAAATTGATCATGCCAAGAATATCATCATAACTATGTGTTTTTTTATCAATTGCCCAACAGTAATTTGTCTACCCACCGTATTTCTATGTTTATGAGAGAGATGCCTCTAGTGATGCTATGGCCACCAGGTACATTCACTTCATATTTACTAAAACCATAAAAATACCTTGCTGCAATTTATTATCTTTTATTTTATTTTTATTTTATCTATCTATCACTATCAGATTTAATCCTTGTAAGCGGCAAGAACGAGAGGATTGACAACCCCCTTGCCTTCGTTGGGTACAAGTATCTGCTTTGTGTGTGTAGGTACCTCTTATTTTGTTTCTCATGGTCTCTCCTAATAGTTTGATAAATCTTGGTTCTTAACAGAGGGAAATACTTCGCTACAGTGCTACATCACCCTTCCTCTTCAGGGAAATCCTGATAATATCTATAAGTAGTAGAAGAATTTCTAGCGCCATTGACGGTGAGACGTCACGTGAAGGAGTACAAGTACCTTCGCACACGTTTAGCATTTACTTGTTTCACTTTCTTGACTTTTTCCTTTTTATTTAGCCTTTACTTTCCTAGAAAAATCAAAATACCAAAAAATATTGTGTGTGCTTGCTTTGTTTGAATCTCTCTCATGGCTACTCAAGAAAATACCAAGTTGTGAGATTTTTTGACTACTAATAGCAATGAACTCTACTCCTAATAGAGCAGTTGGTAGTCTCCGTTCCATATTTTTTTTGTCCCACCTCTCACCTTCGTCTGGTTTTTTTCGTCTCTCTTCCCACCTCCCACGCAACGATCCCATCGCACCAAAAGAACAACGAAGACGTTTTTCCAACACTGGTTGGATGGTTGAAGGGACTGTAGTATCCCAGCCCACCAGGGTTCAAATCCTGATGCTCGCATTTATTCCTGGATTTATTTTAGGATTTCTGGCAATGCGCATTCAGTGGGAGGAGACGTTTTCGTCGACGACGAGGCACCTACAATGACTTCGTAAATCTCAAGATGATATGCCAGCTCAGTCATTCGGAGGTGCTCATAGGGATAGGGTGTGCGTGTGTGCGTTCATAAGGGTGAGTGTATGCGCATGTATATGAGCGCTTGTGTCTGTACTGATGCTCAAAAAAAAGAACAACGAAGACCACGTAGCTATTGACCTCGCACGACAAAAACTCGGACGAAAACTGACGAACAAAAAAAACGACGAAAAATAATCGAGCCCGACTCACACGAACGAGGGAGCGAGGCCTCCTGGCGAAAAAAACTATCGATCTCGTTCGTGTCGCTACGAGGACGATAACCACGCCCCAGCTGCCGCCGATCTATTCGCTACGTCCACGGAAACCACGCCCTAGCCGCCGATCCCTGTGCCGCCGCCGAGGTCCTGGATGAGCCGCCCTCGCGGATCCCTTTGCCGCCGCCGAGGTCCTGGGGTAGCCTCCGCCACCGCCGCTAGATTCCTCTTCCCCCGCTCCATTGCCACCGGCCAGCCCTCACCTCCATGACGTCGTCTCTCGATCTCCATCGATCTCCTCCTTGCCGGATCTGTGCACGTGACGAGATTGACGGATGGAGACCTCCATAGTCGCCGTTCTTCTCCCTCCCCGACCTCCTGTCGCCATGCTCCACGGATCTGGCCATGGCCACAACCGACGATGCTAGCCAGGTTGCCGCGGTGGTCGCTGCTGGATCCATGGAGGAGCATAACGTGGAGCTCACCCAGCCTTCTCCGCATTTTGCTCCATGGCTAGGTCTCTTGATGCCTAGCGGTGCTACCTGTGGGCCTCCTCCACCGGAGGGTGTTGGGCGCCAACGTGAAGTCGCTGCAGAAGGTGCTCACGGGGAAGGTCGTCTTCCCAAGACGACCCTAGGCTTACGCACATGCCCGCTCCATCAAGGTACCTAACAACATTTCAAATTCCCAAACTGATCCTTTCACTAGGGCCAGAGGAGATGAGACGGAGGCGCCCTGGTTAGGGATGACCGATGCCTGCAAGGCAGGATGTCACTAGGGCTGGAGAGGGGAGTGAGATATACAGGAGGGGGACGGAGTGATGATGTTAGTTGGGTTGTTGGGGAAATTGTTGTAGCTGCTGCGCTTGCTTTGTTTATGTACATGCTCATGTGCTTGCTATGCCCTTGCATTTTTGTGCGCTGGCGTCCGCTGCTGACCATGTTTGTCCTTGTTGCGGCTGTTTCGAAAAAAAATGATGCACTCTTTTTTTGCTGAACACTTCATGATCACATAATACTGAATGAAAGCCACCTGAACTTGGTTTGAGCTCTGATGTTGTTGAATGAATCAACAATAACTGGTTTTTATTTTTTGTAATAAACCGACACAAAGTTTCTGATTTCCTAACATAAGAGAATTTTCGGTTCTATTCCTATTAATCCAATCAATTTTTCTTGGACCCCATTATGATTGGCAAGCTACTATATCAGGTGATTGCAGTATCTCGATTGTTTTTGTCACGATTGTTTACGCTGACAGATTGTCGATTCATGGTATTCTTCTTGCCAATTTCAGTGATGACTTCAATCCCGCTAGGAGTTGATTGAGATGATCCAATATCTTGGAGGTACTCACTGATTAATTTGAGAGGGAGAACCTCGTGGAATCAGAAGTAATGACATTTGAACATTCAGTTTGAGAGATTGCAAGAGAATTTCTTTAACCAAAAGGGATGTGGCGACGTGCTGTTTGGACAGTTTCTAGGTAAATTACTAGGAATTGATATGGTCCGCGTCTGGTATGTGACATGCTGTTTTGGTGTTAGGTTGATTTTCCATCAGACATGTCGAGGTGTTGTCACTGGTTTATGACGCATTGGGTTGCTATAGGTTGGGTGCACAAGATTTAGTAGATCAAAACATCCTGAGAAAAATGATGGTCTAAAATCTACGACATGGGCGGGCGACGAATGATGCACTAGGTTGCGGATTTTATCGAAGGAGGTGTTGTTGTTTGCTTTGAATGACTGACTGAATGCAAGACACCTCTGCACCACTCCCTGAGGCATCAGGCTCCCCACAACTGCTGCTCCAATATGTTCCTCTCTTGAGGTATTTGTTCTTGGGCTTGCCAATTATTGTTTAGCTCCTGCATGTAGTTCCCTGTTTGCTCCATTGACAGTCAGCTTATATATGCATATGAATTAGATGAACATGGAGCAAAGGAGCATGCACTGATGGAGCTTGCCCAGAATCACTTAATTCCTTAGTGATGAGTATGTCAACCTGATCCTCGTTACTACAATGGTTACATCAACGGTGCTACTCCATTCACCAAGCTGATAATCAATTTCATGTTTTCCCTTTCTATTGTTTGATTTAATTGTTATTAAGTCACATGGAGAGTTTTTTCTACACAAAAATAACACAAGTTAGATTGTGCCCCCTTGAGTGTTGGCCTTCAGCGCATGATCGAATTGTGCTTGATTTGGTCAGGCTCAGCTTTGGTGGGTACGGATCTTGCGGGATTAAAAGGTGGGGAAACAAAGAGACTGTTGATCGTCGGGATGCGGTGGTAACTCTTCTTGACTACTGATTCAAGCTCGGCAAGAGTATTGGGAGCTGATTTCTCGATTAGTTCTCCTCCATCTCAAAGTTCTTTTATATTCCTTTTTACTTTTGAGAACGAAGATGCTGACTTTGTTGCTCGTCTTGGTTGCAGCTGTTAATGTGCAGACAGGAGAGGAATACATATACAATGGTGTGGGGCATGTTTGATGCTGGTACCTTTGGTGGCTCCTCTCCCATGTAGCATAGAGATGGTCTGCACTGTTCTCACTAGCATATTGCTTGTTTCCGTCATTCTGTGTATGCATGCTTGGTTTGGGGGCTCAGGTATTCCCACTTAGATCTAATCATTTGGTTTGTGTCTATACTGTTCATCATCTCCTTACAATACAGTATTACATGTTTAATCAAGGAGCATGAAACTTGAGGCAATGATGCATTTTTTAGGTATTTGAGCATGACGTATTGTGCTTTTTTCTGTAGTCTTTTACCAGTGAAGAAGGCTTTGAGCAGACCAAACTCATACAAGAAGGCTAGGAATTTGCTGACGCTGCTAAGAAATTCATGAAATTGAAATCCTTCCTATTGGAATAGTTTATGCACTGGCAAATACTAGGTTAGCGACATATTTACTCTTAACATCTCTTGTAATAAGTCACAATTGTCTCCTGCTAGCATGGTAAATATGATGTGAGGTATTGTTCCTGCAACATTGCCAACATATAAGAGCAACATGTATAATAGTACAGAATGACCGATGGTATTTACATTGCTTAGATCATTTTATGCATCTTTTATATTTATAGAGATAACACATATATTAGCTCACTTGTCTGTGGCTTGTGTTTACAGATTTTTCTATTCCTACTATCATTGATCGCTGTAGTTGAAGACGTCATGTCAGCTTACACCTCTACACTTTACAGCTAGAGCAAACCTTGTTTGTGTCTGTGTGCATGAAAGCGGTACAATTTGTGCAATAAACATAATCAGATATCTTCCTGTGACCACTATTGGTTCATAAAATTCACCCAAACACTAATAGATATTTGCCATTGTTAGTTGTCATCGTGGGAGTCAGAAATGCTGATTTCACACAAATTAGGGTAAGCAATTTACTAAATACATGATAAATATTTATTCCCCGAATAATTACTTTCAATATATGTCCTTTTTCTATATGAACCAACCATCTACCTTTTGCGCTTTGTTGCACTTTCTGTTCACATATATTTCGTAGAAGATGACTCGTGTTTAAAAATTAAGAGCAACATGTATAATACTCCCTCCGTCCGAAAATGCTTGTCCCAAGCTTGTCCCTCAAATGGGACAAACTTTAAACCCTAGGACAAACTTTTCCGGAGGGAGGGAGTAGTACAGAATGACCAATGGATTTTATATTGCTTAGGTCAGTTTATGCATCTTTTATATTGTAGCGTTAATATTTAAGTAACATGGATGCAGCTACTTATGTTCTTCATGTCGTACTAACCTAGGGAAGAAGCCCACATGCAGTACATGGCAATCCTTGTCTCTTATTCTGTTTTTCTTTACTTGAGGTTTAGGAGTCACCCATGGATGGATTTAATCCAGGCCCTACCTTGACACTTGATACTATCCATGGCTGGGGAAATGAGATGTGAGTGTGAGCGATGTGTCGTGCGGTGAGGGAGGGAATTGCATTCTTGAAAATAAGAAGAAAAGGAGTGGTTGTTTTCTTTTTTAGGGAAAGTGACTATTTGCTATGAGAAATGTCACATACTTTTTCTAAAGTTAAAATTATCAGAAACACTAACATGTCGTTTTTGGAGAATAATTGTTGGAGAATAATTACCAACAAGTGACAGGTGAGCCTACAAGTTATTCAAATTTATTAAAATTGTGATGCAACTCACTTTACTAAAAAGCATGATGCCACTCACTACGACTAAAACCGGTCACCTACTTGCATCTAGCAGCAGACTGGACTATTCTGTTACCGGTAACAGAATATTATTCTGTTACCCTGGCGCCCTATATAGGCCCGATCCATGATCACGAACACCAGAAGCAGCCCAAATGAAAAAACACCCCGGCCCGACCGCAGTCGTCCCCGACCTCCCCGATCCCTAATCCCATGCTACACCCCCCGCCGCCGTGCACACAGGCCCCCGCCGCCGCGCCCCCATGTCCCGGCCGCCGCGCCCCCAGGCCCCCGCCGCCGCTCCCCCAGGTCCTGTTCGCGGAGCGGCAAGATGGGTCACGTCATCTACGAGTCGGCGACGAGCGCGGCCTCGGCCTCGGCGGCGGCGCTGGACCCGGCCATGGCCGTGGCGGAGCTGGATGACCTCCCGGGCGGCGCGGACTCGTTCGAGCTCGCCGCCAGGTTCTGCTACGGCATGGCGGTGGACCTGACGGCGTCCAACATCTCCGGGCTGCGCTGCGCCGCCGAGTACCTGGAGATGACGGAGGACCTGGAGGAGGGCAACCTCATCTTCAAGACGGAGGCGTTCCTCAGCTACGTGGTGCTCTCCTCCTGGCGCGACTCCATCGTCGTCCTCAAGAGCTGCGAGGGCCTCTCGCCCTGGGCCGAGAACCTGCAGATCGTGCGCCGCTGCAGCGAGTCCATCGCCTGGAAGGCCTGCGCCAACCCCAGGGGCGTCCGCTGGGCCTACACCGGTCGCGGCAGCGGCAGGCCGCCCCGGAGCGGCGCCACGAGCCCACGCTGGAACAACGCCGCCAGCGGCGGCGGCGGTTCCAAGGAGTCCAGCCCAGCCGCGGGCAGCCCGTGCCACCGTCCGACTGGTGGTTCGAGGACGTGTCCGTTCTCCGGATCGACCACTTCGTGCGCGTCGTCACTGCCATCAAGGTCAAAGGTAACGACGGTAGATTTGATTCAGAGTTTTTTACTTGGGAACAGATTTATCTTTGAGTTCTAAACTATTTTGTGCCGGCGGAGCTACAGGCATGCGGTTCGACCTCATTGTCGCCGCGCCCCCATGTACTATTTTGGCCTCCTCTGCTTCCTACCTAGCAGATCATGGTGGCCCTCCCGTACTTGCTGCTCATCGTCGTCGATCTCAACAACGAAGAGGGGCCAAAATAAACGTGAACCTCGTTGCCCTCTTCATGGTAATGATTCCTTACCGCTGCTACAATTCTATACTTATTGTTCAGTTCTACTAGTACTGATCAACTATGACTTCATTGAAAAATGGAGTTGATTCCTGGACCCTGACTATCCTTCTACAAATAGTACTCAATAGACTACCACTGATCATTTTCTTGAAAAAGTGTGCCTTTTCTGCTGTATTCTCCTTGTTATTTACTTGTCAAAATTTAGTTTGAATCCACTACAATTTCCATGAGTGGATTTTTTTAAAACAGAATTTCCATGAGTGGATTTAAAAATCAACAAATGTAAAGTTTTAAAATGCATACAACAACTACAAAATATCAATTTAGTTCAGTCCAGTTTGTAATGCTGCTCCACCTTCCGGTCATTGACGAGCCCCTGGGTAGGCGCTTCCTCCTCCTCTCAGGTCTGCCTCCCTCTAACACTATCAGTTCAAATTTGCTAATATCTACAGTACTGATTGGGGAATTTTGGTAGTTCATTTTCCTAATATCTGGACGCTGCCCCTTCCTGCAGGACCCGACCCAATCTCTGCCGCCATGGCACGGCGCCTCCACCTCCCAGCGAAGGACCACCACCTTCCTGACGACGTGCCAACCCCGACGAGGCCCGCCAGCCCTGGAGTTCCTGCCGCGACGCCTGAACCTCCTATTCAGCCATGGATTCTTGCCATCCACCACGCCATCAGGAGCATGATTGGTGAGAAACACCTTCGTGCTCCTCCTCTCCTACTCTTCAGTTCACATACTGCTATCCATGAAGGCCATTTTTCTTGTAATTCTGTGTTAGCGATCAGTACTAGTGCTCATCAGGACGGCAAGCAGCAGTACTGATCAGTATGACTTACACAAAATACTAGTACTGATTAGTACTTTCTTAATGTTAAAGATGAGCAGTAAAAGATACAAGTTGCAGTTCCAGGGCAACCTGTCTCAGATCCTTTTCAGGTTCAGGTAATAAATGTTTGGTATTCTTATATACTTGCATCAGTTCAGACTCGCGGATACAATAAGTTGAGGGAAAACGCATACAAAAGTCAAAGTTGACAAACATGGGTTCTTTGTTTCAATGTTCGCTAGTGTATGCAAATTGGGTTTGCATGCATTTCATAGTTGGATGGCTACTGATCTCTATAAAACGTTGGAAGATGTGCTTTCATTACTAGTCCAACCATACTAGGTAAAACTGAATGTACCTAGCCAGTTCAATAACATCATCTCGTTGTGCAAAAAAGTAGTTAAAAAGGTCGAACTGACATATGCTTCAGAATGTCACAAAAAAAATATTTATTTGTATTTTTCTTTTTCATGTTGAATTATTTGAAGTAAAACAAAAATAGCTCACTTTTGTGACTTTCATCATTTGAAAACCTACATGCCTCATGTTAGAACTTTCAATTTGTTTAAAACTAAACTGATTGTGCTCTTGTTTCAGTGCCGGGGGAGAAGGCAGAACCTCTGGGTGCATGATGGAAAAAATTGCAAGTTCTTGTTTAGATGATCAGGATACCCTTCTCCCATTTCATTTATGTTCAGGATAGCAGGTCCATGATGGAAAATTGTGTATCATGTAGTTCTTGTTTAGATGTCGTGCAAGTTCAAAAAAATTTGATTTTGCCACTGGAGAGAACCCGTTGGTGCATTGTTTTTCCGGTATGACGTCCCTTGATATGTTTGGAGTATTGTTATTGTTGCTCTGCATGCGAATGAATTAGCCTGTCCTGCTAAGATGAAGATGTTTGTGCCTGAGTCTTGAATTTTAAGAGGTAAGGGAGATGAATAATTTCTGTCATATGAAAGGATAAAAAGGTTTGAATTACAAATATTGATCAGTACGAGTTAAAAATGGTGATCAGTTCGGAACAAAAAGAAATGGTCAGTTTGAATTAAAAAAACACACATAGAAATTCAAATTATAAAAGTCCAAACAAAAAAAGAAACCCCGCGGAAATTCAAATGGTAGATGTACAAGTCGTAAAATGAGAGAAGTCCAGAACATCATTGCAAAAAAAATGTTGAGTTAAAAGAAAACATGCAAAACAATTTCTTTTTGAAAACAATAGCAATCAGTTCAACGATACAAACCATGCAAGTTCGGGGACGATAGTATAGTAAGCCGTTGAAAAGTTACGAGCAAAACTCTAACGAAAAAACATAGTAAAGAGTTAAAAGAAAACATGCAAAACAATTTCTTTTTGAAAAAAATAGCAATCAGTTCAACGATACAAACCATGCAAGTTCGGGGACGATAGTATAGTAAGCCGTTGAAAAGTTACGAGCAAAACTCTAACGAAAAAACATAGTAAAGTCAAGTATATGAAAACGCACGTTCAACACATACTCAATACAGAGATCAGTTCGAGTATTATATTTCCAAAACAGAAAAATAGCACAACCGGTATAACCGTATTTAAAACTACTCTGTGAAAAATACCTCAGTACAAACATAGACATAGATCAGTACGAGTACTCTGTTTTTTAGACAGGAAAAACAACACGATGGTTTCACCTTATTCAAAATTACTTTTAAACGGTTGCGAAGTAGAGAAAACGTTCAACATGACTAAGTTTCGCATTTTCGATAGCTATCCAACAGTATATTATTTGCCATATTTCGACAAACTTTTTAAAAAAACGCGTTCGAAATCAAATTTGACAGTATTCAAATTCGTTTTTAAAACGTAAGGATTAGAAAATTGTGTATCATGTAGTTCTTGTTTAGATGTCGTGCAAGTTCAAAAAATTTCGATTTTGCCACTGGAGAGAACCCGTTGGTGCATTGTTTTTCCGGTATGACGTCCCTTGATATGTTTGGAGTATTGTTATTGTTGCTCTACATGCGAATGAATTAGCCTGTCCTGCTAAGATGAAGATGTTTGTGCCTGAGTCTTGAATTTTAATAGGTCAAGGGAGATGAATAATTTCTGTCATATGAAAGGATAAAAAGGTTTGAATTACAAATATTGATCAGTCCGAGTTAAAAACGGTGATCAGTTCGGAACAAAAAGAAATGGTCAGTTTGAATTAAAAAAACACACATAGAAATTCAAATTATAAAAGTCCAAACAAAAAAAGAAACCCCGTGGAAATTCAAATGGTAGATGTACAAGTCATAAAATGAGAGAAGTCCAGAACATCATTGCAAAAAATGTTGAGTTAAAAGAAAACATGCAAAACAATTTCTTTTTGAAAACAATAGCAATCAGTTCAACGATACAAACCATGCAAGTTCGGGGATGATAGTATAGTAAGCCGTTGAAAAGTTACGAGCAAAACTCTAACGAAAAACATAGTAAAGAGTTAAAAGAAAACATGCAAAACAATTTCTTTTTGAAAAAAATAGCAATCAGTTCAACGATACAAACCATGCAAGTTCGGGGACGATAGTATAGTAAGCCGTTGAAAAGTTACGAGCAAAACTCTAACGAAAAAACATAGTAAAGTCAAGTCTATGAAAACGCACGTTCAACACAAACTCAATACAGAGATCAGTTCGAGTATTATGTTTCCAAAACAGAAAAATAGCACAACCAGTATAATCGTATTTAAAACTACTCTGTGAAAAATACCTCAGTACAAACATAGACATAGATCAGTACGAGTACTCTGTTTTTTAGACAGGAAAAACAACACGATGGTTTCACCTGCGAAGTAGAGAAAACGTTCAACATGACTAAGTTTCGCATTTTTGATAGCTATCCAACGGTATATTATTTGCCATATTTCGACAAACTTTTTAAAAAAATCGCGTTTGAAATCAAATTTGACCATATTCAAATTCGTTTTTAAACCGTAAGGAATTAGAAAAACATTTTTATACGAAAAAGTTGTGCATTTTCCATAGCTTTCCAACGCCGTATCATTTGCGTCAATCTGACAAACCGTTTGCAAAAAATCGTGAAAATACGTTTCACCCAGAATTTCACCGTTTTTCAAATTACTTTTAAATCATATAGAATTAGAAAAAACAATACATATATGGAAGATGCGGATTTTCACCAGCTTTCAACGCCATCTTATTTGCTCAATTCCGACAAACGGTTTGAAAACTGAGTCCAAAATACGATTCACGTTTTCGGTTTTGAAAAAACGGTTTTTTCAAAACTGCTTTTAAACCATAATGATTTTGCAAAATCATTCAATATACTTGAAATATGTTTGTCAAGAGCTTTCCAACGATATATTACACTCCCCATTCCGACAAAAAAATTACAAAAAGTTTTTTAACTAAAGAAGACGATATGTTAAACAAAACTAAAAGTATCAGTTCAACCGCTTCGAAAACATCAGTACAACCACCTTAAACCGTCAGTTCAATAAGGGTAACAGAATAATATTCTGTTACGCGTAACAGAATAGCCCAGATGTATATATATATATATATGTCCAAAAAGAATCCATCGACAAGGGTACCAAGGCGATGTCGTTGCAAGGGGTAAAAAATTCATCAAGTTTTATACAACAAATACAAGTATATATATGTAACCGGAAAAAATGAAAGGCTCGTGGCAACGCACGGGCGTTCTACTAGTTTTATTAGTACTCTGATTGCTCCTCCTGCCACTAGTGCGGAGTCATATGATAGAAATGCTACTTTTCTAAATCTTGTTATGAAAGAACAATTTGCTGGAAATCCTAATGAAGATGTTGCATCCCATCTTAATACATTTGTTAAATTATGTGATATGCAAAAGAAAAAAATATTTGGACGGTGATATTATTAAACTGAAATAATTTCTGTTCTCACTTAGAGATCGAGCGAAAACTTGATTTTCATCTTTACGACAAAATAGTATTGATTAAAAGGATAAATGTAAAGATGCTATTTTCCTCCCCTAAGATTACATCTCTAAGAAATAAAATTATGAATTTTAAAAAAAGGAGCAAGAACATGTCGCAAAATCATGGGAGAGGATAAAAATAATGATTAAAAATCGTCTTTTTATTTCAATAGAACTTCGAGTAGTCTTTAAAGCAGTCAAAAATCGAAAGAATGAGAGCTAAGCGAGAATTCCTATAAAAAAAACCTTTGCATCCTATTTTCATGATACTAGTGATGAACATATCAAAATGATTGGTGTGACACCCATACTGATTAGTCATTGTTGCCACTATATCATCGCTTCTCATGCCCATTCAGAACTCGACTATGCTTTCTAATCGCACGAGGCCAATGCCCCATTTCACCAAGGCGTAGAGGGGGTCAAAGATATGGAAGAAGGCACACCTGACAGTTCGTAGCCTTGGCCTTGAGGCGCACAACAATGTCGAAAGTGTGTGTAAGCCGTGGACTTGTCACAGACCTCGTTTAGTGCCGGTTTGGGCCAAATCCAGAGCCGGCGATCCCGCCCCGAATCCAAGCGACCGGGTGTCGCCTCAGGGAGCCGGCAGAAACGAAAAGCGGCGTGGGGCCGCTCTGTCGGCGACATGAAGCTGTTTTCCCGCTATTTCCTCCCGCTTCCCCTCCTCGGCTTCCCTCTCTTCTCCATTACTCCCGCCAAACCCCGCCTCCTCCCTACCCTTCCGCCCGCCATGCCGCCGAAGAAGTACGTCATGCCCCGCGCCGCGACGGATCCCACAACCGCCGCCGTCGCCTAGCCGAATCAAAGGAAGCCGAGGGCGCCGCTGTCCAAGCCCCCCCCCCCCAGCATGAGCAACGCCGATTGGAAGGCGGATGTGGAGCGCCGGGAGGCCGTCACTGCCAATATGCGCAACAGGGCCAAGAAGCCCAGGGAGAGAGTGGCGCATGTGGCGGCTGTGGCGGCGGCGGAGCTTGCGGAGCGCAGCGCGGCTGAACAAGCCGAGGCGGCGCGCGCGGCGATGATGAATCCACCCGGTGGGCATGGCCCCTACGCGGCCTGGAGCCAGCAAAGCGTTGGCTCTTTGGTCGCGTTCTCATCTTCGCCGCACCCATGGAGCATGCCATCACCGGGCTATGCCGATGGTGACGCGCACGTCGACTTCAACCCCAACATCACCTTCCCCATGGGCGCCCAGTCCAGCGCACGCCCTCGCCCGTGTTCGCCGGCGTGCAGTACCCGCCGTACACGTACTTGCCTTGGAAAGGGCTTCCCAATTCGGGCAACCAAAATTGGATGAGTTCACAAAATTGCATAGTTTTACAGCAAAATCATAACCATGATGGGTCCTTAGTTGAATTATCTTTGTCTCCGTGCTTTCATGATCTTCAAAACCCATCTTCTCCAAGACATAGCGTCTTGCATGGCATGGGATAAGCTAGTCGAATTGTAAAAGACGGAAATTACACGTTGAAGAAGCAGAGAAGTCGTGCAAAAATAACAAAAAACACTTGTCATCGTTGCGTACCGTATCAACATCGAAGGTCTCTTGGAGCTTGATGCTGAAGCGCCGACCTTCTACCAGGTGAGGCCTGTCGCACATACCGCGCTTATCTTCGCAGTAATCGCACATAGCAAATTCCCTTTCGCCGTCAGACATTTTCTAATAGGTAATTAATAATCCATCATGAATACATATGTAGTAGTTTGTAGCACAAACCGCGCTCATCTTTTGCATTCAGTAAGCAAATAACTAATAGGTATTAAGAATCCATCATTGAATACAGATATAGTAGTTTGTAGCAAAGATCATCATATAATATCACTAATACATCTCGAATAATAGCTCCTCTAGGTTTAGTGGGCCGCGGTGGACACCCAAAGAGAAGGAACAATCACCGGATCATAGCTCCGGTGAGATCCCCAAATAATCTACCAGGTATTGGAGAACCAGCCGTTCACCAACGCAACCAAGTAGCGCTGGACGTGCGCGTTCTCCTCCGTGACACGGTGTTGAACCACCTGCGCGGGGGACTGAAGCCTCTCCACCGATGCAGGCCCACGTGACCGCCACCAAAGAAGCTCCCGGTCGACAACGGGCTGGCTCCTCACTAAGTTGCGCTCACCAGAAGGTAGCACAACCCAGTAACAACCCGGCGTAGCCCAGTCCCGGACATGGCCCCTCGACTCAAGCAGGAGTCCTCCACCGAGTCGACGACGAGGATGCGGGATAGGCATCGTCGATGTTGAGAACAAAATACTTAATTATGAAAACAAAATTAATAAACACTTAGCAAAATTTGATATGACCTTTGCTAAAAATAGGACCAATCGAGCGCCTGAAATATCCCAGAACGTAAACGAATCGACATTTCTGGAAAAACATAGGCCACTCGGAAAAATATGACATGTCCAAAATGTGACATGTTCAAAATATTACATGTCCACTGCAAATTTGCATATAACAGGAAAATTGCTTTAACTAAAAAAATAACAACAATTGCTTTAACTAAAAAAATACCTAGAATTCTGTTAACTACACCTAAAACAACTAAAACACCTAAAATTCTGTTAACCACACCTAAAACAACTAAACCACCTAAAATTATGTTAACTACACCTAAAATTCTGTTAACTACACCTAGAACACCTACATTATTCTAAGAACCTACCTTTTTAACTAAAACAACTACAAATTTAACTAAAACACCTAAAAATTCAACTAAAACACCTACATTATTTAACTAAAACACCTACAAATTCAACTAAAACACCTAAAAATTAACTACTCTCTAATAACTATAACTAGGGAGGGAGGGAGGAGGAGGAAGGAGGGAGGAGTATACCTCTCGGTGGAGGAGGGCTGGCGCGGGGGGGCGATAGGCGGGAGAGGGTGGCCGGTGCGGGGGGCGGACGGCAGGGGAGGAGGGCCGGTGCGGGGGGCGGCCGGCAGGGGAGGAGGGCCGGCGCCGGGGAGGGCGGCCGGAGTAGGACGCGGGGGCGGCGGCCGGATCGGGGGACGACTGAGGGCTTCGATCTGGTGTGAGCGTGTGAGTGTGAGTGAGGGGAGGGGTGGTGCGCGGGCCGGCGCGGGAGGAAGCAGAGAGGTGGGCTTAGCGGCAACGCGGGGTAGGCGGCCCAGCGCTATGGCTAAAGCTGCAACGGGGGCCCGAGAGCGTGGCCCATTAGCAGTAGCGCTGGCTGTGAAATCCAGCGCTACTGCTAACGTGCACTTGTAGCGCTTGTGCTGGCCGGCGCTACTGCAAAATAGCAGTAGCGATGGGTATCTAACCAACGCTACTACTAAATGTCTACCTATAAGCATTTTCCTAGTAGTGATGGCAAGAAAGATCAATCTAGTAGGCCAAACCAAACCGATAATTCGAAGAGACATGCAAAGATAACTCAATCATACATAAAAGAATTCAGAGAAGATTCAAATATTGTTTATGGATAAACTTGATCATAAACCCACAATTCATCGGATCTCGCCAAACACACCGCAAAAAGAGATTACATCGAATAGATCTCCACAAGAGAGGGGGAGAACATTGTATTGAGATCCAAAAAGAGAGAAGAAACCATCTAGCTAATAACTATGGACCCGAAGGTCTGTGGTAAACTACTCACAACTCATTGGAGGGGCTATGGTGTTGATGTAGAAGCCCTCCATGGTGGATGCCCCCTCCGGCAGAACGCCGGCGACAGCTCCAAGATGGGATCTCGCGGATACAGAAGGTTATGGTGGTGGAAATATTTCTTTGGTGGCTCCCTCGATGTTTTCGGGGTATGTAGGCTTATATAGGAGGAAGAAGTATGTCGGTGGCCGCCTGAGGGGCCCACGAGACAGGGGGCGCACCCAGGAGGGGTGGGCGCGCCCTCCTATCTTGTGGCCGCCTCGGCTGCTTCTTGGCTTGCACTCCAAGTCCTCTGGATCACGTTCGTTCCAAAAATCACGCTCCCGAAGGTTTCATTCCGTTTGGACTCCGTTTGATATTCCTTTTCTTCGAAATACTGAAATAGGCAAAAAACAGCAATACAGGCTGGGCCTCCGGTTAGCAGGTTAGTCCCAAAAATGATATAAATGTGTAAAATAAATCCCATAGACATCCAAAACAGGTAATATAATAGCATGGAACAATAAAAAATTATAGATACGTTGGAGACGTATCAAGTATCCCCAAGCTTAATTCATGCTCGTCCTCGAGTAGGTAAATGATAAACACATAATTTTTGATGTGGAATGCTACCTAGCATAATTCTCAATGTAATTTCTCTTTATTGTGGCATGAATGTTCAGATCCAAGTGATTCAAAATAAAAGTTCATATTGACAAAAGAAATAGTAATACTTCAAGCATACTAATAAAATCAATCATGTCTTCTTAAAATAACATGGCTAAAGAAAGTCCATCCCTACAAAATCATATAGTTAGGCTATGCTTCATTTTCGTCACACAAAATTGTTCCCAACTTCTATACCCCCGATGACAAGCCAAGCAAGTGTTTCGTGCTTAAATAATCTCAAACTTTTTCAACCTTCATGCAATACATGAGCGTGAGCCATGGATATAGCACTGTGGGTGGAATAGAATAATGATTAGGGATTGTGTGGAGAAGACGAAAAGGAGAAAGTCTCACATTGACGAGGATAATCAACGGGCTATGGGAATGCCCATCAATTGATGTCAACATGAGGAGTAGGGATTGCCATGCAACGGATGCACTAGAGCTATAAATGAATGAAAGCTCAACAAAAGAAAACTAGTGGGTGTGCATCCAACTTGCTTGCTCACGAAGCCCATCGTAGTGTTGGAAATATGCCCTAGAGGCAATAATAAAAGTGTTATTATTATATTTCCTTGTTCATGATAATTGTCTTTTATTCATGCTATAACTGTATTATCCGGAAATCGTAATACACGTGTGAATACATAGACCACAATATGTCCCTAGTGAGCCTCTAGTTGACTAGCTCGTTGTGATCAACGGATAGTCATGGTTTCCTGACTATGGACATTGGATGTCGTTGATAACGGGATCACATCATTAGGAGAATGATGTGATGGACAAGACCCAATCCTAAGCATAGCACAAAGATCGTGTAGTTCGTTTGCTAGAGCTTTGCCAATGTCAAGTATCTCTTCCTTTGACCATGAGATCGTGTAACTCCTGGATACCGTAGGAGTGCTTTGGGTGTATCAAACGTCACAACGTAACTGGGTGACTATAAAGGTGCACTACAGGTATCTCCGAAAGTATCTATTGTTTTATGCGGATCGAGACTGGGATTTGTCACTCCGTGTAAACGGAGAGGTATCTCTGGGCCCACTCGGTAGGACATCATCATATGCGCAATGTGACCAAGGAGTTGATCACGGGATGATGTGTTACGGAACGAGTAAAGTGACTTGCCGGTAACGAGATTGAACAAGGTATTGGATACCGACGATCGAATCTCGGGCAAGTAAAATACCGCTAGACAAAGGGAATTGAATACGGGATTGATTAAGTCCTTGACATCGTGGTTCATCCGATGAGATCATCGTGGAACATGTGGGAGCCAACATGGGTATCCAGATCCCGCTGTTGGTTATTGACCGGAGAACGTCTCGGTCATGTCTGCATGTCTCCCGAACCCGTAGGGTCTACACACTTAAGGTTCGATGACGCTAGGGTTATAAAGGAAGCTTGTATGTGGTAACCGAATGTTGTTCGGAGTCCCGGATGAGATCCCGGACGTCACGAGGAGTTCCGGAATGGTCCGGAGGTAAAGATTTATATATAGGAAGTCCTGTTTCGGCCATCGGGACAAGTTTCGGGGTCATCGGTATTGTACCGGGACCACCGGAAGGGTCCCGGGGGCCCACCGGGTGGGGCCACCTGCCCCGGGGGCCACATGGGCTGTAGGGGGTGCGCCTTGGCCTACATGGGCCAAGGGCACCAGCCCCAAGAGGCCCATGCGCCTAGGGAACCCTAGAGGGAAGAGTCCTCGAGGGGGAAGGCACCTCCGAGGTGCCTTGGGGAGGATGGACTCCTCCCCCCCTCTTGGCCGCACCCCTTTCTTGGAGTAGGGGGCAAGGCTGCGCCTCCCCCCTCTCCCCTGCCCCTATATATAGTGGAGGGGAGGGAGGGCATCTACACCTGAGCCCTTGGCGCCTCCCTCCCTCCCGTGACACCTCCTCCTCTCCCGTAGGTGCTTGGCGAAGCCCTGCAGGATTGCCACGCTCCTCCACCACCACCACGCCGTTGTGCTGCTGTTGGATGGAGTCTTCCTCAACCTCTCCCTCCCTCCTTGCTGGATCAAGGCGTGGGAGACGTCACCGGGCTGTACGTGTGTTGAACGCGGAGGTGCCGTGCGTTCGGCACTTGATCATCGGTGATCTGAATCACGACGAGTACGACTCCATCAACCCCGTTCACTTGAACGCTTCCGCTTAGCGATCTACAAGGGTATGTAGATGCACTCCCCTTTCTACTCGTTGCTGGTCTCTCCATAGATAGATCTTGGTGTTACGTAGGAAATTTTTGAATTTCTGCTACGTTCCCCAACAGTGGCATCATGAGCTAGGTCTATTGCGTAGATTCTTTGCACGAGTAGAACACAAAGTAGTTGTGGGCGTTGATGTTGTTCAATATGCTTACCGTTACTAGTCCAATCTTGTTTCGACGGTATTGTGGGATGAAGCGGCCCGGACCGACCTTACACGTACTCTTACGTGAGACAGGTTCCACCGATTGACATGCACTTGGTGCATAAGGTGGCTAGCGGGTGCCAGTCTCTCCCACTTTAGTCGGAACGGATTCGATGAAAAGGGTCCTTATGAAGGGTAAATAGCAATTGGCATATCACGTTGTGGTCTTGCGTAGGTAAGAAACGTTCTTGCTAGAAACCCATAGCAGCCACGTAAAACATGCAACAACAATTAGAGGACGTCTAACTTGTTTTTGCAGGGTATGCTATGTGATGTGATATGGCCAAGAAGAATGTGATGAATGATATGTGATGTATGAGATTGATCATGTTCTTGTAATAGGATTCACGACTTGCATGTCGATGAGTATGACAACCGGCAGGAGCCATAGGAGTTGTCTTTATTTTTTGTATGACCTGCGTGTCATTGAAGAACGCCATGTAACTTACTTTACTTTATTGCTAAACGCGTTAGCCATAGAAGTAGAAGTAGTCGTTGGCGTGACAACTTCATGAAGACACGATGATGGAGATCATGATGATGGAGATCATGGTGTCATGCCGGTGACGATGATGATCATGGAGCCCCGAAGATGAAGATCAAAAGGAGCAAAATGATATTGGCCATATCATGTCACTATTTGATTGCATGTGATGTTTATCATGTTTATGCATCTTGTTTACTTAGGACGACGGTAGTAAATAAGATGATCCCTTACAAAATTTCAAGAAGTGTTCTCCCCTAACTGTGCACCGTTGCTACAGTTCGTCGCTTCTAAGCACCACGTGATGATCGGGTGTGATGGATTCTTACGTTCACATACAACGGGTGTAAGACAGTTTTACACAGCGAAAACACTTAGGGTTAACTTGACGAGCCTAGCATGTGCAGACATGGCCTCGGAACACGGAGACCGAAAGGTCGAGCATGAGTCGTATAGTAGATACGATCAACATGAAGATGTTCACCGATGATAACTAGTCCGTCTCACGTGATGATCGGACACGGCCTAGTTGACTCGGATCATGTGATCACTTAGATGACCAGAGGGATGTCTATCTGAGTGGGAGTTCATAAGATGAACTTAATTATCCTGAACATAGTCAAAAGACCTTTTGCAAATTATGTCGTAGCTCGCGCTTTAGTTCTACTGTTTAGATATGTTCCTAGAGAAAATATAGTTGAAAGTTGATAGTAGCGATTATGCGATCAGTAGAAAGCTTATGTCCTTAATGCACCGCTCAGTGTGCTGAACCCCAAACGTCGTTTGTGGATGTTGCGAACATCGGACATACACGTTTTGATAACTACGTGATAGTTCAGTTAAATGGTTTAAGTAGAGGCACCAAAGACGTTTTCGAAACGTCGCGGAACATATGAGATGTTTCGAGGGCTGAAATTGGGATTTCAGGCTCGTGCCCACGTCAAGAGGTATGAGACCTCCGACGATTTTCTTAGCCTGCAAACTAAGGGAGAAAAGCTCAATCGTTGAGCTTGTGATCAGATTGTCTGAGTGCAACAATCACTTGAATCGAGTGGGAGTTGATCTTCCAGATGAGATAGTGATGTTTCTCCAAAGTCATTGCCACCAAGCTGCTAGAGCTTCGTGATGAACTATAACATATCAGGGATAGATATGATGATCCTTGAGGTATTCGCGATGTTTGACACCGCGAAAGTAGAAATCAAGAAGGAGCATCAATTGTTGATGGTTGATGAAACCACTAGTTTCAAGAAGGGCAAGGGCAAGAAGGGATACTTCATGAAACGGCAAATCAGCTGCTGCTCTAGTGAAGAAACCCAAGGTTGAACCCAAACCCGAGACTAAGTGCTTCTGTAATAAGGGGAACAACCACTGGAGCAGCATTACCCTAGATACTTGGTAGATGAGAAGGCTGGCAAGGTCGATAGAAGTATATTGGATATACATTATGTTAATGTGTACTTTACTAGTACTCCTAGTAGCACCAGGGTATTAGATACCGGTTCGGTTGCTAAGTGTTAGTAACTCGAAATAAAAGCTACGGAATAAACGGAGACTAGCTAAAGGTGAGCTGACGATATGTGTTGGAAGTGTTTCCAAGGTTGATGTGATCAAGCATCGCACGCTCCCTCTACCACAGAGATTGGTGTTTGCGTTGAGCATAGACATGATTGGATTATGTCTATCGCAATACGGTTATTCATTTAAGGAGAATAATGGTTACTCTATTTATTTGAATAATACCTTCGATGGTCTTGCACCTAAATAAATGGTTTATTGAATCTCGATCGTAGTGATACACATTTTCATGCCAAAAGATATAAGATAGTAATGATAGTACCACTTACTTGTGGCACTGCCATGTAAGTCATAATGGTATAAAACGCATGAAGAAGCTCCATGTTGATGGATCTTTGGACTCACTCATTTTTGAAAAGTTTGAGACATGCGAACCATGTCTATTGGTATATATGCATGAAGAAGCTCCATGCAAATGGACCGTTCGGACTCACTTGATTTTGAATCACTTGAGATATGCAAATCATACCACATAGGCAAGATGACTGAAAAGCCTCGGTTTCAATAAGATGGAACAAGATAGCAACTTGTTGGAAGTAACACATTTTGATGTGTGCAGTCCAATGAGTGCTGAGGCATGCAGTGAATATCGTTATGTTCTTACTTCACAGATGATTCGAGTAGATGTTGAGAATATTTACTTGATGAAACACAAGTCTGAATTATTGAATGGTTCAAGTAATTTCAGAGTGAAGTAGCAGATCATTGTGACAAGAGGATAAAATGTCTATGATATGATCATAGAGATGAATATCTGAGTTACGAGTTTTGGCACACAATTAAGACATTGTGGAAATTGTTTCGCAATTAATACCGCCTGGAACACCATAATGTGATGGTGTGTCCGAACATCATAGTTGCACCCTATTGGATATGGTGCGTACCATGATGTCTCTTATCGAATTACCACTATCGTTCATGGGTTGGGCATTAGAGACAACCACATTCACTTTAAATAGGGCACCACGTAATTCCGATGAGATGACACCGTATGAATTATGGTTTAGAGAAACCTAAGTTGTCGTTTCTTAAAGGTTTGGGGCTGCGACGCTTATGTGAAAAAGTTTCAGGATTAAGCTCGAACCCAAAGCGGATAAAATGCATCTTCATAGGAAACCCAAAACAGTTGGGTATACCTCCTAATTCAGATCCGAAAGCAATATGGATTGTTTCTTGAATCGGGTCCTTTCTCGAGGAAAGGTTTCTCTCGAAAGAGTTGAGTGGGAGGATGGAGACTTGATGAGGTTATTGAACCGTCTCTTCAACTAGTGTGTGGCAGGGCACAGGAAGTTGTTCCTGTGGCACCTACACCAATTGAAGTGGAAGCTTATGATATTGATCATGAAACTTCGGATCAAGTCACTACCAAACCTCGTAGGACGACAAGGACACGTACTACTTCGGAGTGGTAAGGTGATCCTGTCTTGAAGGTCATGTTGCTAGACAACAATGAACCTACGAGCTATGGAGAAGCGATGGTGGGCCCGGATTCCGATAAATGGCTCGAGGCCATAAAATCCGAGAACGGATCCATGGACTTTGGTGGACTTGCCCGATGATCGGCAAGCCATTAAGATAAATGGATCTTTAAGAAGAAGACGGACGTGGATGGTAATGTCACCATCTATGAAGCTCGACTTGTGGCGAAGTGTTTTCCGACAAGTTCAAGGAGTTGACTACGATGAGATTTTCTCACTCGTAGCGATGCTTAAAGTCCGTCGGAATCATGTTAGCATTAGCTGCATTTATGAAATCTGGCAGATGGATGTCAAGACAAGTTTCCTTACTAGTTTTCGTAAGGAAAGGTTGTATGCAATACAATCAGAAAAGTTTTGTCGATCCTAAGGATGCTAAAAGGTATGCTAGCTCCAGCGATCCTTCTAAGGACTGGAGTGAGCATCTCGGAGTTGGAATGTATGCTTTGATGATGATCAAAGATTTTGGTTTATACAAAGTTTATGAGAAACTTGTATTTCCAAAGAAGTGAGTGGGAGCACTATAGAATTTCTGATGAGTATATGTTGTTGACATATTGATGATCAGAAATGACGTAGAATTTCTGGAAAGCATATAGGGTTATTTTGAAAGTGTTTTTCAATGGAAAGCCTGGATTAAGCTACTTGAACATTGAGCATCAAGATCTATAAGGATAGATCAAAATGCTTAATGGTACTTTCAAATGAGCACATACCTTGACATGATCTTGAAGGTGTTCAAGATGGACCAGTCAAAGAAGGAGTTCTTGCCTGAGTTGTAAGGTACGAAGTTAAGACTTAAAGCTCGACCACGGCAGAATAGAGAGAAAGGACGAAGGTCGTCCCCTATGCTTAAGACGTAGGCTCTTCAGTATGCTATGCTGTGTACCGCACCTGAAGTGTGCCTTGCCATGAGTCAGTCAAGGGGTACAAGAGTGATCCAAGAATGGCTCACAGGACAGCGGTCAAAGTTATCCTTAGTAACTAGTGGACTAAGGAATTTTCTCGATTATGGAGGTGGTAAAAGAGTTCGTCGTAAAGGTTACGTCGATGCAAGCTTGACACCTATCCGGATAGCTCTGAGTAGAGAGACCGGATACATATAATGGAGCAATAATTTAGAATAGCTCCAAGTAGAACAGTTATTTGGAATAGCTCCAAATAGAGCGTGGTAGCTGCATCTAGGAGATGACATAGAGATTTGTAAAGCACACACGGATCTGAAAGGTTCAGACCCGTTGACTAAAACCTCTCTCACAAGCAACATGATCAAACATAAAACTCATTGAGTGTTAATCACATAGTGATGTGAACTAGACTACTGACTCTAGTAAACTCTTGGGTATTAGTCACATGGCGATGTGACCTGTGAGTGTTAATCACATGGCGATGTGAACTAGATTATTGACTCTAGTGCAAGTGGGAGACTGTTGGAAATATGCCCTAGAGGCAATAATAAAAGTGTTATTATTATATTTCCTTGTTCATGATAATTGTCTTTTATTCATGCTATAACTGTATTATCCGGAAATCGTAATACACGTGTGAATACATAGACCACAATATGTCCCTAGTGAGCCTCTAGTTGACTAGCTCGTTGTGATCAACAGATAGTCATGGTTTCCTGGCTATGGACATTGGATGTCGTTGATAACGGGATCACATCATTAGGAGAATGATGTGATGGACAAGACCCAATCCTAAGCATAGCACAAAGATCGTGTAGTTCGTTTGCTAGAGCTTTGCCAATGTCAAGTATCTCTTCCTTTGACCATGAGATCGTGTAACTCCTGGATACCGTAGGAGTGCTTTGGGTGTATCAAACGTCACAACGTAACTGGGTGACTATAAAGGTGCACTACAGGTATCTCCGAAAGTATCTATTGTTTTATGCGGATCGAGACTGGGATTTGTCACTCCGTGTAAACGGAGAGGTATCTCTGGGCCCACTCGGTAGGACATCATCATATGCGCAATGTGACCAAGGAGTTGATCACGGGATGATGTGTTACGGAACGAGTAAAGTGACTTGCCGGTAACGAGATTGAACAAGGTATTGGATACCGACGATCGAATCTCGGGCAAGTAAAATACCGCTAGACAAAGGGAATTGAATACGGGATTGATTAAGTCCTTGACATCGTGGTTCATCCGATGAGATCATCGTGGAACATGTGGGAGCCAACATGGGTATCCAGATCCCGCTGTTGGTTATTGACCGGAGAACGTCTCGGTCATGTCTGCATGTCTCCCGAACCCGTAGGGTCTACACACTTAAGGTTCGATGACGCTAGGGTTATAAAGGAAGCTTGTATGTGGTAACCGAATGTTGTTCGGAGTCCCGGATGAGATCCCGGACGTCACGAGGAGTTCCGGAATGGTCCGGAGGTAAAGATTTATATATAGGAAGTCCTGTTTCGGCCATCGGGACAAGTTTCGGGGTCATCGGTATTGTACCGGGACCACCGGAAGGGTCCCGGGGGCCCACCGGGTGGGGCCACCTGCCCCGGGGGGGCACATGGGCTGTAGGGGGTGCGCCTTGGCCTACATGGGCCAAGGGCACCAGCCCCAAGAGGCCCATGCGCCTAGGGAACCCTAGAGGGAAGAGTCCTCGAGGGGGAAGGCACCTCCGAGGTGCCTTGGGGAGGATGGACTCCTCCCCCCTCTTGGCCGCACCCCTTTCTTGGAGTAGGGGGCAAGGCTGCGCCTCCCCCCTCTCCCCTGCCCCTATATATAGTGGAGGGGAGGGAGGGCATCTACACCTGAGCCCTTGGCGCCTCCCTCCCTCCCGTGACACCTCCTCCTCTCCCGTAGGTGCTTGGCGAAGCCCTGCAGGATTGCCACGCTCCTCCACCACCACCACGCCGTTGTGCTGCTGTTGGATGGAGTCTTCCTCAACCTCTCCCTCCCTCCTTGCTGGATCAAGGCGTGGGAGACGTCACCGGGCTGTACGTGTGTTGAACGCGGAGGTGCCGTGCGTTCGGCACTTGATCATCGGTGATCTGAATCACGACGAGTACGACTCCATCAACCCCGTCCACTTGAACGCTTCCGCTTAGCGATCTACAAGGGTATGTAGATGCACTCCCCTTTCTACTCGTTGTTGGTCTCTCCATAGATAGATCTTGGTGTTACGTAGGAAAATTTTTGAATTTCTGCTACGTTCCCCAACACGTAGGAATATACAAACCAAGTTCTATAATAAAAAAAATCCCACTAGGATATGAAAGTGACAACCTATGAGACTCTCTACATGAAAAAATGGTGCTACTTTGAAGCACAACATATGAGACTCACTACATGAAGAACAAGGTGCTACTTTGAAGCACAAGTGTGGAAAAAGAGATGGTAGCATTGCCCCTTTATTTATTTTCTTCTTTTTTTCTCTTTTTTTCTCTTTTTTTCTTTGGCCTTTCTTTTTTTGCTTTTTGGGCAATGCTCTAATAATGATGATCATCACACTTTTATTGATTACAACACATGAATTACAACTCGAAACTAGAACAAGATATGACTCTATATGAATGCCTCCGACGGTGTACCGGGATGGTGCAATGAATCAAGAGTGACATGTATAAAAATTATGCATGGTGGCTTTGCCACAAATACAATGTGAACTACATGATCATGCAATAGAAATATGACAAAAGTAATGTATGTCATGATGATGATGAACAAAACGGTGGAAAGTTGCATGACAATATATCTTGGAATGGCTATGGAAATGTCATAAATAGGTAGGTATGGTGGCTGTTTTGAGGAAGATATAAGAAGGTTTATGTGTGACAGAGCGTATCATATCACGGGGTTTGGATGCACCGGTGAAGTTTGCACCAACTCTCAAGGTGAGAAAGGGCAATGCACGGCACCAAAGAGGCTAGCAATGATGGAAAGGTAAAAGTGCGTATAATCCATGAACTCAATATTAGTCAAAAGAACTCATATACTTATTGCAAAAATTTAGAAGTCATCAAAAACCAAGCACAACGCGCATGCTCCTAGAGGGATAGATTGGTAGGAAAAGACCATCGCTCGTCCCCGCCCGCCACTCATAAGGATGCACAAGCCAGGTACACTTTATGCTTCAAATTTGTTACACAACTTTAACCATACGTGCATGCTACGGGACTTGCTAACTTCAACACAAGCATTCTTTAAATTCATAATCACCCAACTAGCATGACTTTAATATCACTACCTCCCTATCTCAAAACAATTATCAAGTATCAAGTTGATCATGGCATCCAATTCACTCAAGAAAAAGGGTTTCCCCCCGCTTTGTATTACAAAGCAACCATCCGATACAATCCACGATAGGTGCTGGGGCTGAAGTAGCACAAGCACGCCCAAAAGAAAAGAAAAAGAAAAAGAAAAAGAAACAAATGCCGACAATGGCAGGTTGACGAAACAAAGATGGCCAGTGACCGCTGCACCCACCGGAGAAGTACCACCACGCTTCTAGCACTCCGAGGCGTCGCGTACCGAGTAGCACCTTCAGGAAGGAATGCGACGACGACGACGCTGCTGCCCAGACAAGTCCAAGGGATTCCCCCGGTACGCAGAGGGCAGTGGGGAAGGGGCAGATCCGACGCCCTTCAGGAAGGTCCGGCGGCGCCCGCAGGCGTCACCACGTCGGTGATGGACAAGCCACCAGGGATTTCTCCCAACCCAAACAACCACCACCACCCCGGACGATCGGAAGCGCTCCACCAGAACTGCCGCCCACCAACATGTGCTACCACAGTCACTGAACCATCAACGCCGTCTCGCTGAGCCACCGACACGAGACCTGGAGGAGGGACGAGGGGCCAACGGGCTCGGGGGAAGCCGCAACTCAGCCGATGGGAGGGGACTACCACCACCGCCGACGCGGAGCCGACCGGACGTGGCGACAGGAGCTTCCTATGATAGTTTTTATTATACCCAACTTCCTATGATAGTTTTTATTATACCCAACTTGGATGCTCATCATTCTAGGATCAATTTATAACCATAGCAAATACCATGCTGTTCTAAAATACTCTCAAAATAATATAAGTGAAGCATGAGAGATCAACAATTTCTTCGAAATTAAACCACCACCGTGCTCTAAAAGATATAAGTGAAGCACTAGAGCAAAAACTATCTAGCTCAAAAGATATAAGTGAAGCACATAGAGTATTCTAGTAAATTTCAATCAAGGAGGCTTCTCCCAAAAGGTGTGTTACAGCAAGGATGATTGTGGTAAACTAAAAAGCAAAGACTAATATAATACACGACGCTCCAAGCAAAACACATATCATGTGGCGAATAAAAATATAGCTCCAAGTAAAGTTACCAATGAACGAAGATGAAAGAGGGGATGCCTTCCGGGGGCATCCCCAAGCTTAGGCTTTTGGCTATTCTTGAATATCTTGGGGTGCCTTGGGCATCCCCAAGCTTAGGCTTTTGCCACCCTTTATTCCATAGTCCATCAAAGCTCTACCCAAAACTTGAAAACTTCACAACACAAAACTCAACAGGAAATCTCATAAGCTCCGTTAGTGAAAGAAAACAAAACCACCACATAAGGTACTGTAACAAACTCATTCTTTATTTATATTGGTGTTAAAACTACTGTATTACAAGTTCTCTATGGTTCATACCCTTACATACTAGCCATAGATGCATCAAAATAAGCAGACAACATGCGAAAAACAGAATCTGTCAAAAACAGAACAGTCTGTAGCAATCTGTAACTAACGCAAACTTCTGGAACTTTAAAAATCCTACCAAAATAGAAGTCCTAAACAATTTGTTTATTGAACAGAAGCAAAAAGAATCAATGCAAAAGCTCGTTTCTGTGATTTATTGAATCGTTTCTCGTGAGCACGAAGTTTCTGTTTTTCAGCAAAATCAAATCAAATCATATCATAGGTTATCCTATAGGTTCTACTTGGCACAAACACTAAATAAAACATGAAAACACATCTAAACAGAAAGTAGAAACAAAATTTATTACTAAACAAGAACAAAAACAATAAACATCAAGAAAATTGTGTTGCCTCCCAACTAGCGCAATCGTTTAATGCCCCTAGCTAGGCATAAAAACGAAGATAGATTTAAGTAGTGCCATCTTTGGCACTTGATTCATAGGTAGAGCACTTATAATCTTTGGGGTTTTCTCCCTTTTTTGCAATGATAAAGCCTTTAGGGAAAAATTCAAGAAATTCGTTTGTAACGGAAGGTTCCTTAATAATAGAAAGACAGTTGGGATGATCACTTGTGGAATTGAGATCCGCATGTCCCTTATTAGAAGATTCACCCTTGTTTTTAGGAACATAAATAAACTCGGCGGTTCGGGTAGGGGGTTTTGGAGTGTTTTTCATGGAAGAAAACTCAGAACCTAAGTTAGTAATGATATCCTCAAGTTTACCGATTCTTGCGGAATCTAGATCTATTTTTTCATTAACTATAGGTTCTTTCTCTTTAAGATTTTTCAAAGTAACTCCAACCCTAGATCCGTATTGGGTAATTTGATTATGAATCTTTTTATCCAAATTTTCAAGTAACTCAACAGTGGCAATTTTATTTTCAATGATCTCAAGCCGTTGCATAACATGTTCCAAAATTAGAACAGTTCCATTAACCAAAAGAGGTGGTGGGCCAAACAAATCTAACATGGAATTATAAGCTTCAAACGTGTGGCTATTCAAGAAATCCCCTCCGGCAACGTATCAAGAATGCATCTATTCCAAGGAGTAATGCCTACATAAAAATTGCAAATAAGAACGGAAGTAGAAAGCTTCCTAGTAGATTTATTTTGAGCATTGCAAATTCTATGCCAAGCATTCTTTAAATTTTCTCCCTCCCTTTGCTTAAAATTGAGAATTTCATGTTTGGGAGCAATAACAAGGATAGGAGGACTAGCCATAACGACAAGGTAGACGATCTAACACACGAGCAAACGGAAAAAGGCAAGCGGGAGAGAGAGGAAGAAGAAGGCAAGCGGAAAAGAGAGGAGATTGGGAAAGAGAGGGCGAATAAAAGGGCAAAGGTGAAGTGGGGGAGAGGAAAACGAGAGGCAAATGGCAAATAATGTAAATGCGAGGGAGATGAGTTTGTGATGGGTACTTGGTATGTCTTGACCTGAGCCAAGACCTCCCCGGCAACGGCGCCAGAAATCCTTCTTGCTACGTCTTGAGCTTGCGTTGGTTTTCCTTGAAGAGGAAAGGGTGATGTAGCTGTTGGGGAACGTAGCAGAAATTCAAAAAATTTCCTACGTGTCACCAAGATCTATCTATGGAGAGACCAGCAACGAGTAGAAAGAGAGTGCATCTACATACCCTTGTAGATCGCTAAGCGGAAGCGTTCAAGTGAACGGGGTTGATGGAGTCGTACTCGTCGTGATTCAAATCACCGATGATCCTAGTGCCGAACGGACGGCACCTCCGCGTTCAACACACGTACAGCCCGGTGACGTCTCCCACGCCTTGATCCAGCAAGGAGAGAGGGAGAGGTTGAGGAAGACTCCATCCAACAGCAGCACAACGGCGTGGTGGTGGTGGAGGAGTGTGGCAATCCAGCAGGGCTTCGCCAAGCACCATGGGAGAGGAGGAGTAGGAAGAGAGGTAGGGCTGTGCCAGAACTTCGTGTATAGCTCCCATGCGCCTCCCCACTATATATAGGGGTGGAGGGGCTGGTTTCTTGCCCTCCAAGTCCATTGGGGCGTTGGCCAAGGTGGGAGGAAAGAAATCTCATTATTTCCTTCCCCACCGATTGTTATCCCCCTTTTTAGGGATCTTGATCTTATCCCTTCGGGATATGATCTTATTCCTTCTAAGGGGGGATCTTGGTGCGCCTTGACCAGGGGTGTGGGGCCTTGCCCCCACTACCCACGTCCATGTGGGTCCCCCCATGCAGGTGGGCCCCACTCCGGAACCTTCTAGAACCTTCCCGGTACAATACCGAAAAATCCCGAACATTTTCCGGTGGCCAAAATAGGACTTCCCATATATAAATCTTTACCTCCGGACCATTCCGGAACTCCTCGTGACGTCCGGGATCTCATCCGGGACTCCGAACAACATTCGGTAACCACATACAAACTTCCTTTATAACCCTAGCGTCATCGAACCTTAAGTGTGTAGACCCTACGGGTTCGGGAGACATGTAGACATGACCGAGACGTTCTCCGGTCAATAACCAACAGCGGGATCTGGATACCCATGATGGCTCCCACATGTTCCACGATGATCTCATCGGATGAACCACGATGTCAAGGACTTAATCAATCCCGTATTCAATTCCCTTTGTCTATCGGTATGTTACTTGCCCGAGATTCGATCGTCGGTATCCAATACCTTGTTCAATCTCGTTACCGGCAAGTCACTTTACTCGTTCCGTAACACATCATCCCGTGATCAACTCCTTGGTCACATTGCGCATATGATGATGTCCTACCGAGTGGGCCCAGAGATACCTCTCCGTTTACACGGAGTGACAAATCCCAGTCTCGATCCGCATAAAACAATAGATACTTTCGGAGATACCTGTAGTGCACCTTTATAGTCACCCAGTTACGTTGTGACGTTTGATACACCCAAAGCACTCCTACGGTATCCAGGAGTTACACGCTCTCATGGTCGAAGGAAGAGATACTTGACATTGGCAAAGCTCTAGCAAATGAACTACACGATCTTTTGTGCTAGTCTTAGGATTGGGTCTTGTCCATCACATCATTCTCCTAATGATGTGATCCCGTTATCAACGACATCCAATGTCCATAGCCAGGAAACCATGACTATCTGTTGATCACAACGAGCTAGTCAACTAGAGGCTCACTAGGGACATATTGTGGTCTATGTATTCACACGTGTATTACGATTTCCGGATAATACAGTTATAGCATGAATAAAAGACAATTATCATGAACAAGGAAATATAATAATAATACTTTTATTATTGCCTCTAGGGCATATTTCCAACAGTCTCCCACTTGCACTAGAGTCAATAATCTAGTTCACATCGCCATGTGATTAACACTCACAGGTCACATCGCCATGTGACTAATACCCAAGAGTTTACTAGAGTCAGTAGTCTAGTTCACATCACTATGTGATTAACACTCAATGAGTTTTATGTTTGATCATGTTGCTTGTGAGAGAGGTTTTAGTCAACGGGTCTGAACCTTTCAGATCCGTGTGTGCTTTACAAATCTCTATGTCATCTCCTAGATGCAGCTACCACGCTCTATTTGGAGCTATTCCAAACAACTGTTCTACTTGGAGCTATTCTAAATTATTGCTCCATTATATGTATCCGGTCTCTCTACTCAGAGCTATCCGGATAGGTGTCAAGCTTGCATCGTCGTAACCTTTACGACGAACTCTTTTACCACCTCCATAATCGAGAAAATTCCTTAGTCCACTAGTTACTAAGGATAACTTTGACCGCTGTCCTGTGAGCCATTCTTGGATCACTCTTGTACCCCTTGACTGACTCATGGCAAGGCACACTTCAGGTGCGGTACACAGCATAGCATACTGAAGAGCCTACGTCTTAAGCATAGGGGACGACCTTCGTCCTTTCTCTCTATTCTGCCGTGGTCGAGCTTTAAGTCTTAACTTCGTACCTTACAACTCAGGCAAGAACTCCTTCTTTGACTGGTCCATCTTGAACACCTTCAAGATCATGTCAAGGTATGTGCTCATTTGAAAGTATTATTAAGCATTTTGATCTATCCTTATAGATCTTGATGCTCAATGTTCAAGTAGCTTAATCCAGGCTTTCCATTGAAAAACACTTTCAAAATAACCCTATATGCTTTCCAGAAATTCTACGTCATTTCTGATCAACAATATGTCAACAACATATACTCATCAGAAATTCTATAGTGCTCCCACTCACTTCTTTGGAAATACAAGTTTCTCATAAACTTTGTACAAACCCAAAATTTTTGATCATCATCAAAGCATACATTCCAACTCCGAGATGCTCACTCCAGTCCTTAGAAGGATTGCTGGAGCTTTGCATACTTATTAGCATCTTTCGGGATTGACAAAACCTTCCGGTTGTATCACATACAACCTTTCCTCATTAAAATCGTCGAGGAAACAATGTTTTGACATCCTATCTGCAAGATTTCATAAATAATGCAGTAATCGCTAATATAATTCCAACAGACTCTTAGCATCGCTACGAGTGAGAAAATCTCATCGTAGTCAACTCCTTGAACTTGTCGGAAAACATCTTAACGACAAGTCGAGCTTTCTTAATGGTGACATTTACCATCATTGTCCGTCTTCCTTTTGAAATCCATCTGTACTCATTAGCCTTACGACCATCGAGCCGTTCTGCCAAAGTCTACACTTTGTTTTCATACATGGATCCTCTCTCGGATTTTATGGCCTCAAGCCATTTATCGGAATCCGGGCCCACCATCGCTTCTCCATAGCTCGTAGGTTCATTGTTGTCTAGCAACATGACCTTCAAGACAGGATTACGTACCACTCTGAAGTAGTACGCATCCTTGTCATCCTACGAGGTTTGGGAGTGACTTGATTCGAAGTTTCATGATCAATATCATAAGCTTCCACTTCAATTGGTGTAGGTGCCACAGGAACAACTCCCTGTGCCCTGTCACACACTAGTTGAAGAGACGGTTCAATAACCTCATCAAGTCTCCACCATCCTCCCACTCAATTCTTTCGAGAGAAACTTTTCCTCGAGAAAGGACCCGATTCTAGAAACAATCCATATTGCTTTCGGATCTGAATTAGGAGGTATACCCAACTGTTTTGGGTTTCCTATGAAGATGCATTTTATCCGCTTTGGGTTCGAGCTTATCAACCTGAAACTTTTTCATATAAGCGTCGCAGCCCCAAACTTTTAAGAAACGACAACTTAGGTTTCTCTAAACCATAATTCATACGGTGTCATCTCATCGGAATTACGTGGTGCCCTATTTAAAGTGAATGTGGTTGTCTCTAATGCCTAACCCATGAACGATAGTGGTAATTCGATAAGAGACATCATGGTACGCACCATATCCAATAGGGTGCAACTATGATGTTCGGACACACCATCACATTATGGTGTTCCAGGCGGTATTAATTGCGAAACAATTTCCACAATGTCTTAATTGTGTGCCAAAACTCGTAACTCAGATATTCATCTCTATGATCATATCATAGACATTTTATCCTCTTGTCACAATGATCTGCTACTTCACTCTGAAATTACTTGAACCATTCAATAATTCAGACTTGTGTTTCATCAAGTAAATATACTCAACATTTACTCGAATCATCTGTGAAGTAAGAACATAATGATATTCACTGCATGCCTCAGCACTCATTCGACTGCACACATCAAAATGTGTTACTTCCAACAAGTTGCTATCTTGTTCCATCTTACTGAAAATGAGGCTTTTCAGTCATCTTGCCCATGTGGTATGATTTGCATATCTCAAGTGATTCAAAATCAAGTGAGTCCGAACGATCCATTTGCATGGAGTTTCTTCATGCATATACACCAATAGACATGGTTCGCATGTCTCAAACTTTTCAAAAACGAGTGAGTCCAAAGATCCATCAACATGGAGCTTCTTCATGCGTTTTATACCATTATGACTTACATGGCAGTGCCACAAGTAAGTGGTACTATCATTACTATCTTATATCTTTTGGCATGAAAATGTGTATCACTACGACCGAGATTCAATAAACCATTCCTTTAGGTGCAAGACCATTGAAGGTATTATTCAAAAATAGAGTAACCATTATTCTCCTTAAATGAATAACCATATTGCGATAGACATAATCCAATCATGTCTATGCTCAACGCAAACACCAATCTCGGTGGTAGAGGGAGCGTGCGATGCTTGATCATATCAACCTTGGAAACACTTCCAACATATATCGTCAGCTCACCTTTAGCTAGTCTCCGTTTATTCCGTAGCTTTTATTTCGAGTTACTAACACTTAGCAACCGAACCGGTATCCAATACCCTGGTGCTACTAGGAGTACTAGTAAAGTACACATTAACATAATGTATATCCAATATACTTCTATCGACCTTGCCAGCCTTCTCATCTACCAAGTATCTAGGGTAATGCTGCTCCAGTGGTTGTTCCCCTTATTACAGAAGCACTTAGTCTCGGGTTTGGGTTCAACCTTGGGTTTCTTCACTAGAGCAGCAGCTGAATTGCCGTTTCATGAAGTATCCCTTTGTTCCCTTGCCCTTCTTGAAACTAGTGGTTTCACCAACCATCAACAATTGATGCTCCTTCTTGATTTCTACTTTCGCGGTGTCAAACATCATGAATATTTCAAGGATCATCATATCTATCCCTGATATGTTATAGTTAATCACGAAGCTCTAGCAGCTTGGTGGCAATGACTTTGGGGAAACATCACTATCTCATCTGGAGGATCAACTCCCACTCGATTCAAGTGATTGTTGTGCTCAGACAATCTGAGCACAAGCTCAACGATTGAGCTTTTCTCCCTTAGTTTGCAGGCTAAGAAAATCGTCGGAGGTCTTATACCTCTTGACGTGGGCACGAGCCTGAAATCCCAATTTCAGCCCTCGAAACATCTCATATGTTCCGCGACGTTTCGAAAACGTCTTTGGTGCCTCTACTTAAACCATTTAATTGAACTATCACGTAGTTATCAAAACGTGTATGTCCGATGTTCGCAACATCGACAAACGACGTTGGGGTTCAGCACACTGAGCGGTGCATTAAGGACATAAGCTTTCTACTGATCGCATAATCGCTACTATCAACTTTCAACTATATTTTCTCTAGGAACATATCTAAACAGTGGAACTAAAGCGCGAGCTTACGACATAATTTGCAAAAGGTCTTTTGACTATGTTCAGGATAATTAAGTTCATCTTATGAACTCCCACTTAGATAGACATCCCTCTGGTCATCTAAGTGATCACATGATCCGAGTCAACTAGGCCGTGTCCGATCATCACGTGAGACGGACTAGTCATCATCGGTGAACATCTTCATGTTGATCGTATCTACCATACGACTCATGCTCGACCTTTCGGTCTCCGTGTTCCGAGGCCATGTCTGCACATGCTAGGCTCGTCAAGTTAACCCTAAGTGTTTTCGCTGTGTAAAACTGTCTTACACCCGTTGTATGTGAACGTAAGAATCCATCACACCCGATCATCACGTGGTGCTTAGAAGCGACGAACTGTAGCAACGGTGCACAGTTAGGGGAGAACACTTCTTGAAATTTTGTAAGGGATCATCTTATTTACTACCGTCGTCCTAAGCAAACAAGATGCATAAACATGATAAACATCACATGCAATCAAATAGTGACATGATATGGCCAATATCATTTTGCTCCTTTTGATCTTCATCTTCGGGGCTCCATGATCATCATCGTCACCGGCACGACACCATGATCTCCATCATCATGATCTCCATCATCGTGTCTTCATGAAGTTGTCACGCCAACGACTACTTCTACTTCTATGACTAACGCGTTTAGCAATAAAGTAAAGTAGTTTACATGGCGTTCTTCAATGACACGCAGGTCATACAATAAATAAAGACAACTCCTATGGCTCCTGCCGGTTGTCATACTCATCGACATGCAAGTCGTGAATCCTATTACAAGAACATGATCAATCTCATACATCACATATCATTCATCACATTCTTCTTGGCCATATCACATCACATAGCATACCCTGCAAAAACAAGTTAGACGTCCTCTAATTGTTGTTGCATGTTTTACGTGGCTGCTATGGGTTTCTAGCAAGAACGTTTCTTACCTACGCAAGACCACAACGTGATATGCCAATTGCTATTTACCCTTCATAAGGACCCTTTTCATCGAATCCGTTCCGACTAAAGTGGGAGAGACTGGCACCCGCTAGCCACCTTATGCACCAAGTGCATGTCAATCGGTGGAACCTGTCTCACGTAAGAGTACGTGTAAGGTCGGTCCGGGCCGCTTCATCCCACAATACCATCGAAACAAGATTGGACTAGTAACGGTAAGCATATTGAACAACATCAACGCCCACAACTACTTTGTGTTCTACTCGTGCAAAGAATCTACGCAATAGACCTAGCTCATGATGCCACTGTTGGGGAACGTAGCAGAAATTCAAAAATTTTCCTACGTGTCACCAAGATCTATCTATGGAGAGACCAGCAACGAGTAGAAAGAGAGTGCATCTACATACCCTTGTAGATCGCTAAGCGGAAGCGTTCAAGTGAACGGGGTTGATGGAGTCGTACTCGTCGTGATTCAAATCACCGATGATCCTAGTGCCGAACGGACGGCACCTCCGCGTTCAACACACGTACAGCCCGGTGACGTCTCCCACGCCTTGATCCAGCAAGGAGAGAGGGAGAGGTTGAGGAAGACTCCATCCAACAGCAGCACAACGGCGTGGTGGTGGTGGAGGAGCGTGGCAATCCAGCAGGGCTTCGCCAAGCACCATGGGAGAGGAGGAGTAGGAAGAGAGGTAGGGCTGTGCCAGAACTTCGTGTATAGCTCCCATGCGCCTCCCCACTATATATAGGGGTGGAGGGGCTGGTTTCTTGCCCTCCAAGTCCATTGGGGCGTTGGCCAAGGTGGGAGGAAAGAAATCTCATTATTTCCTTCCCCACCGATTGTTATCCCCCCTTTTTAGGGATCTTGATCTTATCCCTTCGGGATATGATCTTATTCCTTCTAAGGGGGGATCTTGGTGCGCCTTGACCAGGGGTGTGGGGCCTTGCCCCCACTACCCACGTCCATGTGGGTCCCCCCATGCAGGTGGGCCCCACTCCGGAACCTTCTAGAACCTTCCCGGTACAATACCGAAAAATCCCGAACATTTTCCGGTGGCCAAAATAGGACTTCCCATATATAAATCTTTACCTCCGGACCATTCCGGAACTCCTCGTGACGTCCGGGATCTCATCCGGGACTCCGAACAACATTCGGTAACCACATACAAACTTCCTTTATAACCCTAGCGTCATCGAACCTTAAGTGTGTAGACCCTACGGGTTCGGGAGACATGTAGACATGACCGAGACGTTCTCCGGTCAATAACCAACAGCGGGATCTGGATACCCATGATGGCTCCCACATGTTCCACGATGATCTCATCGGATGAACCACGATGTCAAGGACTTAATCATCCCGTATTCAATTCCCTTTGTCTATCGGTATGTTACTTGCCCGAGATTCGATCGTCGGTATCCAATACCTTGTTCAATCTCGTTACCGGCAAGTCACTTTACTCGTTCCGTAACACATCATCCCGTGATCAACTCCTTGGTCACATTGCGCATATGATGATGTCCTACCGAGTGGGCCCAGAGATACCTCTCCGTTTACACGGAGTGACAAATCCCAGTCTCGATCCGCATAAAACAATAGATACTTTCGGAGATACCTGTAGTGCACCTTTATAGTCACCCAGTTACGTTGTGACGTTTGATACACCCAAAGCACTCCTACGGTATCCAGGAGTTACACGCTCTCATGGTCGAAGGAAGAGATACTTGACATTGGCAAAGCTCTAGCAAATGAACTGCACGATCTTTTGTGCTAGTCTTAGGATTGGGTCTTGTCCATCACATCATTCTCCTAATGATGTGATCCCGTTATCAACGACATCCAATGTCCATAGCCAGGAAACCATGACTATCTGTTGATCACAACGAGCTAGTCAACTAGAGGCTCACTAGGGACATATTGTGGTCTATGTATTCACACGTGTATTACGATTTCCGGATAATACAGTTATAGCATGAATGAAAGACAATTATCATGAACAAGGAAATATAATAATAATACTTTTATTATTGCCTCTAGGCATATTTCCAACAGTAGCACAGTAGCGTAAGTATTTCCCTCAGTTTTTGAGAACCAAGGTATCAATCCAGTAGGAGGCTCCTCACAAGTCCCACGAACCTACACAAACAAACAAAGAACTCACAACCAACACGATAAAGGGGTTGTCAATCCCTTCACGTCCACTTGCGAAAGTGAGATCTGATAGAGATAATATGATAAGATAAATATATTTTTGGTATTTTGTAATATAGATGCAGAAAACAAAGATGCAAATAAAAGTAGATCGAAAGCTTATATGATAAAAGATAGACCCGGGGGCCATAGGTTTCACTAGAGGCTTCTCTCAAGATAGCATAAGTATTACGGTGGGTGAACTAATTACTGTCGAGCAATTGATAGAAAAGCGAATAATTATGATGTTATGTAGGCATGATCATGTATATAGGCATCACTTCCATGACAAGTAGATCGACTCCTGACTGCATCTACTACTATTACTCCACACATTGACCGCTGTCCATCATGCATCTAGTACTAAATTCATAAGAACAGAGTAATGCATTAAGAAAGATGACAAGATGTAGAGGGATAAACTCAAGCAATATGATATAAACCCCATCTTTTTATCATCGATGGCAACAATACAATACGTGTCTTGCAACCCTTTCTGTCACTGGGTAAGAACACCACAAGGTTGAACCCAAAGCTAAGCACTTCTCCCATGGTAAGAAAGATCAATCTTGTAGGCCAAACCAAACTGATAATTCGAAGAGACTTTGCAAAGATAACTCAATCATACATAAAAGGAGTCAAAGAAGATTCAAATATTATTCATAGATAAACTTGATCATAAACCCACAATTCATCGGATCTCGACAAATACACCGCAAAAAGAGATTACATCGAATAGATCTCCACAAGAGAGGAGGAGAACATTGTATTGAGATCCAAAAAGAGAGAAGAAGCCATGTAGATAATAACTATGGACCTGAATGTCTGTGGTAAACTACTCACAACTCATTGGAGGGGCTATGATGTTGATGTAGAAGGCCTCCGTGGTGGATTCCCCCTCTGGCAGAATGCCGGCGACGGCTCCAAGATGGGATCTCGTGGATACAGAAGGTTAAGGTGGTGGAAATATTTCTCCGGTGGCTCCCTGGATGTTTTCGGGGTATGTAGGCTTATATAGGAGGAAGAAGTACGTCGGTGGCCGCCTGAGGGGCCCACGAGACAGGGGGCACGCCCAGGAGGGGTGGGCGCGCCCTCCTATCTTGTGGCCGCCTCGGCTGCTTCTTGGCTTGCACTCCAAGTCCTCTGGATCACGTTCGTTCCAAAAATCACGCTCCCGAAGGTTTCATTCCGTTTGGACTCCGTTTGATATTCCTTTTCTTCGAAATACTGAAATAGGCAAAAAAAACAGCAATACGGGTTGGGCCTCTGGTTAGTAGGTTAGTCCCAAAAATGATATAAATGTGTAAAATAAAGCCCATGGACATTCAAAACAGGTAATATTATAGCATGGAACAATCAAAAATTATAGATACGTTGAAGACATATCAGTGAAGCCCAAGGCGACTTCAACCCCAACATCACCTTCCCCCATGGGCGCCCAATCTAGCGCACGCCCTCGCCCGCGTTCGCCGACGTGCAGTACCCGCCGTACACGTACTTGCCGCCGGACTACGCAGCCTCACCGACGCAACGGAGGCTGACATGGAAGACATCATCGCAGCCGGCTCGGCCGCCGCCGCCGCTTCACCCGGGTTCACTACCCATGACGGCTCGATTGATCGCGGCGACATGGACGACGAGCTCGACTACGGCGAGGAAGAGCCGGAGGAGGAGGAAGAAGAGGAGGAGGAGCCGGCGCCGACGAGGAAAGGCAAGAAGAAGAAGAAGACGGCGGCCAAGACCAGCGAGCCGCGCATCAAGTGGGCGCCCAAGGAAGAGGAGTGCCTCGCCGAAGCGTGGAAGGTCGTCTACCTCGACCCGATCACCGGCACGAAACCAGAGCATCGAGAGGTATTGGGCCCGCATCAAGGCCGAGTTCGACGAGCGCAAGCTCGTCGACCCCTACTTCAAAGGCGTCCACATGAAGCGTGGGTCGAAGGCGATGGCGAACCATTGGGGGCTCATCCAAACGGCGTGCAACAAATGGCATGGGATCGTCGAGGAGGTCGCGGCTCGCCCGTAGAGCGGCACCAGCGTCGAGGATCAGGTATAGCACGCCATCTTACTAGTGCTTTTCGCCGTGTGCGCGCCCGGGCGCGCGCTCGCGCTGACTGATGTTATTTTCCTCGGCGCAGCTGCTACGCATGTTCGCCATGTGTCCGCGATGACAACAGCGATGTAGAGTTCAAGTACCTCCACGTCTTCAAGCGGATCGACAAGTGCGAGAAGTGGGCGGTCGTCCGGCGCACCCTCGACAAGGCCAAAGAGACGTACAAACCGGACGCGCCGACCCCGAGCGCGGCCGACGGGTGCCCGGACGGCCACAAAGGGGCCAAGAAAGAGAAACACGTCGAGTCGGCTGCCGCACGCGTGCAAGAGTCCATCGAGCACTACCTCGCCGACGCCAAGACCAGGGCCGCCCAGCGAGAAGAGAAAACTGAAGCGAGGTGGGCTGCTTTGATGACGAACAACACCGTCAAACTCGACTTGCTCCGGACCAACATCGCCGCGAAACTCAAAGCTCAAGATGCCAAGAAGAGGAACAACGACCTGGCCTTCTTGATGGGCGGCGCTTACATGCTCCAGAGCGGCGACGAAAAGCTCAAGGCGTGGTTCTTGGTGGAGCGAGGCCTCATCCTGAACCAGATACCGGCGACGCCGACGCCGCCGCTGCCGCCCAGCCCGACTGACGATGCCTCCGCGATGCCCAGCCCCACTGACGATGTCTCCACCATGCCCAGCAGCACAGAAGCCACGCTGACCAGCCCGGAAGCCGCGCCGACTCCTCCCAGCCCGCGTACGCCGACGACGACGCCGGAGGTTGAGCTCGACGTTTGATGCATTCCTTCCGCGTCCTTGCTTTTTTGTTGCCGAACTACTGTGTAACATTTCATTTGATCGCCGAACTGTGGCACCGAATCGACGAACTATTGCTACGATCGCCGGATTGTAGCTTTTTTGAGCGGGAACGATTGAGTTTGAATATGGGGCGCCTTGGGGGCGGCACCTGGGGGCGTGGCTGGGGAGAAACAAACCCCAGGGGCCAATCTAGCGCCGGTTCACCCCAGGGCGCTATTTTTCGGCGCCCCGGGGGGCCGAACGGCTGGAGATGCTCTAAGTTCAGACTTACCTCTATCGCCGGCAACCCACCCAGTGAGCAGTCTTTGGAGCTGGTGACACCAGATCCAGTGAGGAAGAAACCATTTTGATCCGTACGACCTCCTCATGCAGTTGTTTCGGCGATGCTCTTCGACATGGAAATTTTTACATCTCCCTGGATTCCATGGCTGCTTTGGCACGTCCCTGCGATGAGGGCATGTTGTCCGCTTGTGTCCCTGTCGACGACAAATCATGCAGAATCTTGTTCTCTTATCCAGCCCTTCGTAAGGCGCCTTCTCTCTGAAATATAACATAAATTGTTTTGAACACCTTATTCATTACAGACAATCAGAGTTTTCCAACTTGGTGGTGGTGGTGGACTGAATCTTGGCTTCAGGGATGAGAATCAAGAGTTCAACCTGGTGTTGGACTCGCCATCGTCAACGCACGTGCGACGACTTCTTGAAGGCGTAGTTTAGTAGTTGTGTATTTTTGTTACTGATGCCGTTTTGTAACATAGGGTTAGTGGCTATCTGGTGGAGTCACCGCCGCGAGGTATGTGGCCTCAAGTTTTCTTTTCGCTTTATTTCGGTGTTGATATTGTTCGGCTGATGAATTTTGCATTATTAATCATATATGGTTGTATGCATCGTCCTGATACAGAGGTCGGGATAATCCTCCTTTTCCAAAAAGAAAGGTGTTCCCAAGAACAAGTATAATAATAGGCTTATAGCCCGCTTACATGGCACGTTTGCCTATGTTGAGGAGAGAGACATGAAAAAAAGATGGGAGTGGGCTCTCATGCAAGAGTCTAGCTATATAAGTACTCTTAGGCAAATGCAATAAATATGAAGTAAGAGATGGAAGAGGTGAAAAGTAATATTACTCTTATAGCCAACGTTATAGCTAACCTTGTTGTATGTGTGACTATAAGTGATGACTATATATAACATGGCAACATCATATGACGAGCACTTGGCTGTACTATTAACCATGCTCTAAGCCTGCCTCCGCTCCTCGGCCACCGTGGAGGACTCCGTGTCGCCGAGATGGACCACACCGAGGCCGAGGCCGCCCAGCTCCGGCGCTCTGCCAATATCCTCTGGGAGAACTGCCAGCTCCTCGGTCTCTGAACCTTGTGATCTACATATTGTAATCTTACAACATTTCCGAGTGCTCTATTTATAGATAATGTAACCCCCTCTTAATTTTGTGAAACAAAATGTGATCCGTAACGACATTGCCAAATCTGTTTGGATCTTGGATGGTGTAGGACATGTGTAACACCCCGAGAATCATGTTACAGTAATCTCCACTTAATGGTGGCCATGTCATCATGATTACTACGCATCTTGCCACTTGTCCAAAAATCAAAGCCCTTTTTCAAATTTAAAACAAGTCGAATAAATTATTTCTTTGAGCAGTAAAACAAAAATGTTTGCATTATTCTCGAAAGTCTGCTGGTCATCTCATGTTGAAATCAACATCATTTGACTCACCAATTAACCCCTAGGAAATTATAAAGTGGTCCTACAGTAAATAAAAATAGCCTTTTCAAAATAAACAAATACTTATAGAATTCCAAATGTCCCCAAACTTTGTGAGACGCTCCAGAATATTGCATAGTAATTATTTGCAAATTTTGAGTCCAAGCAAAATTCATTTGCTATGTGAACTAAATAGAAAGATGAGACAAAATGTTTAACAAAAAAAAACACAAAAGAGAAAGGAAAATGGACGAACTTACCTGTTGGATTGGGCTCTATGTGCAGAGTGCACAGTCGGCCCAGCCCAGCCGTGCCTTCTCCTTCCTTCCTGTTCACAGGACCGTGGCGCGTATCCGGCCGCCATTGCCGCGGATGGACGCGTGCCGGCCATCCCACGGCTCCCCTACCGGATAAGGCCAAGCCAGACCCCCCCGCAAACCCTAGCGCCTCCGCCACTCCTCCCCCTTCTCCCTCACGCGTGCGCGCCTCTCCTCTCTCTCTCTCTCTCTCTCTCTCTCCAGTACGCTCCCGTCGCCGTGCGCTGGTCAATCCCGCGGCCACCGGGCCCCTCCGGCCTCGCCGGTCTGTCCTGGAGCTCCAGCGCCGTCGTCCTCTTCGTCTGGTTCCACTGGACCGCGCTGGGGGCCGCCGGAGCACCCGCCTCGACTCCTTCTTCCTCCTCTGCTCCGTCGTCGCCGTCGCAGGGAACCGCCGCCTCCAGGGAGCCTTCCCCGAGCACATCTTTGCACACCTGCAGGCGCGATGTAAGCCCCCGCCTTTTCCCCTCTTTCTCACACGCGGTTTCGTCCCCGTAGCCGTGGCTAAGTTTCACCCGTCCTATGTCGCCGGGATACAAAGCTCAAGCCCCCTAATTTGATCTCATTTGATGGTAACTTCAAATCATGCATGAGATCTATCTTAATTCCTCCTAGTTTAGTCAACCACTCCAGCTACTTCCTCCGTCACTAAATATATAACTCTTTTTAGAGATTTCAAGTACGAAGCACAATGAGTGAAACTACACTCTAAAATGTGTCTATATACATCTGTATCTAGTCTACAATGACTCTATATTGAAATCTTTAAAAAGACCTATATTTAGAAACGGAGGGAGTACGTGTTTCCCCTTCCTACGTCCAGAAATGGCAATAGCACAACGAATTAATGAACCACTTGCTTCATTTTGCAGATGATTATTCTAAGTTGTTGAGGAAATGTACAACTAAAACACCACCAAAAGTAGGAAACTAGCTAGCCTGCTCTCAGTAAGTGATGGCAGAGACAATCCTTCTTCTGGCCATTGAAAAGATCGGAATTGCCTTAGCAAATGGAGCAGCAAAGCAGGCAAATGCCAAGTTTGCTAAATATAGGACACAACTGAAAGAGCTTGAGGGTTGCATGGGACGCATTGTGACGGAGCTTAATGTGATGCATTGTTCTATCTGTCAAATGGACATACGCAACCGCAGCGATGAAGCATACTTAGCCTGGTTGAAAGAGGTGCGTAGGGTGGCACATGGGATGGAGGATATGGTGGATCAGTACTTGTATCTAGTTGGTCAGGAACATGACACAACAGGGTGCTTCTTTTACCTGAAGAAAGGGTTCAAAAAACCAAAATCTATGTTTTCTTTGAGCACCATAGCATCCAAGGTGAAGGAAATAGAGAGAGACCTGACACACCTATCTCAAACAAAAGACCGATGGGTTCCCATGACGAACAGTGGGGACTCCAGGTACATTGTCCAGATGTCCCAAGAACTGGCAAGCAATTCACTTTCTCTTGGTGAAGAAGGTCTTGTTGGCAATGAAGATAACAAGCAAAAACTTGTACAGTGGTTGGAAGATGATGAATTGGCACGGTCTATAATAGTTCTGCATGGCATGGGAGGGCTCGGGAAAACCGTCCTCGCAGCAACTGTCTATAAGAAAGAGCGAGAGAAATATAATTGCCATGCATGGGTCTCCATCTCACAAACTTACACCAAAGAGGATGTTCTTAGGAGATTGATCATTGATCTTATGGGCAAAGAGAATGTTCCTGCTGCGTTCGCCACCATGGATTTCGCAGCCATTCAAGAGACACTGAAGAGGCACTTGGAACAGAAGAAATATCTCATTATATTTGATGATGTTTGGACTCCAGAAGCATACACTGATCTATTTGGAGCACTCACTGAAAATCGCAATGGGAGCAGAATAATAATCACGACACGAAATTCTGATGTAGCTCACCTTGCTACTCCAAATAGGATACTCGTATTGGAGCCCTTGTCAAAGGATGAGTCATGGGTACTCTTTTGTAAGAAGGCTTTTCCAAATCATAAATGTCCTCCAGAATTGAAGACTTTGTCAGAACAGATATTGTGGAAGTGTGAAGGCTTACCTCTTGCGATTGTCTCTGTTGGCAGTCTCTTGTTTGTGCGTGACAAGACTATGGATGAATGGAGGCGGATAAATAATCAGCTCAGCTGGGAGCTAATTAATAATCCGATGCTTGATCATGTAAGGAATATTTTGCATCTGAGCTTCATCTACCTTCCACCATATTTGAAGAGCTGTTTCCTATTCTGCAGCTTATTTCCAGAGGACTATCTTCTCAAAAGGAAAAGCTTGATCCGACTGTTGGTAACAGAAGGGTTCATTGTAGAGAGGGGTGGAAGTTGCACAATGGAGGAAGTGGCCGAAGGCTATTTAAATGAGTTGGTTCAGAGAAACATGCTACAGCTTATTGAGAGAAACTCACTTGGTAGGATAAAGCTCCTTAGAATGCATGATGTTGTACGTGAGCTGGCGATAGATTTGTGTCACAGAGAATGCTTTGGTGTTACATCTGAGGATTACAGAGGTGGGAGATTAGTCAACGGCATCAGCGGTGGACGTCGGCTAGTAGTCCACAAACTCAGTAATACGACTAATGAGTTGATTTCAAGCATGCACCACCTTCGATCTGTTATTGTATTGGACAACATGATGCAGATGTCACAACCACAATCCATGCTACTACTAGCTTCAGTGTTATGCAATTCTAGATATATCACTGTACTAGAATTAAATGGGTTACCTATTGAGCAGCTTCCAGATGCAATTGGGGATTTGTTCAATCTACGTCACTTGTCATTGCGTAACTCAAGGGTAAAGTTCCTCCCCAGGTCCATCGAGAATCTTGTCAACTTGATGATACTGGATCTATTTAATTCTGACATACAGAAGTTGCCTCGAGGGATTGCCAAACTCAAGAAGCTTAGGCACTTGTATGCTGAGAAAATTTGTGGTCTCTTCGAGAGAAAATTCCCGAGTCGTATCGCCCTGCGTTTCCCCAAGGATGGTTTATGCAATCTCACAAATCTACAGACACTGGTGGCAGTAGGAGCTGATGATTGCACTATGCATCTGTGGAAGCTTACGCAGATGAGGACCATTCGGTTATGGGATGTGAAGGGGGTCCAGTGCGAACAGCTCTGCGCATCACTGGCTGAGATGCAATTCCTGTCCAGTTTAGCCATTCATGCAGTTGATGAACATCAGGTTCTCCAGTTAGACGGCCTTAATCCACCGCCTTCTCAGCTCCAGAAGATTTGTATTCTTGGACGATTGGCCGCAGGGACAATAGAGCACTCCCCCCTCTTCCAATTAAACTTGACGGAACTGTCTCTTCATTGGACACAGTTGACAGAAAGTCCTGTGCCTTCCATTACTACAATGTCAAACTTTACAGTGTTTTGGCTTAACAGAGCATTCAATGGAGAGGAATTGACTTTTCTCCCTGGATGGTTTCCAAAGTTGAAGACCCTCTACTTGCAGGACCTGCCTAACCTCAAGAGTCTAGTGTTGCATGAAGGCACCATGGTGAACCTGGAAACCTTTTGGTTAGCACAACTTGATAGGTTGACTGAGGTCCCACTTGGCATTGAGTTTCTCGTACCCCTCAAAGACCTATTCTTTAGGGAAATCACTGATGAGTTCTTTACATCATTGTGTGAATGCCCCAGAATGTATGGAATGCGCTGGCAGTATACCTTGCAACAATGATCGCTCGCCAACTCACTGCTCCAGCAATACATATGTATATGTCACTCAACTCCTTGTAATACATGTGTGCATGCATCATACTAGCTATTCATCAGTACATACATATGTATCTATGAATAACTGTTTTCTCTCTAGATGCGACAAACAAAAAAGATAAGCTCATAATTGATCATGTTTGAAAAATCATCTAACAGCAATAACACTAGCCTCCCGTGCTAATGTACGTTTGTTTTTGGGTCGTCTTCTTTCGTTTGTGGTACATCTTCCCTTCACTTCTTTTGCTTGGAGTTTGGAAGCGCTAATTCCGTCTGATGTATGTATTTTCTCCCTCCCTTGATTTGGATTCAATTTTAACATGTTCTTGTCTTTTCACTAGGGCAGTGCTAGGAGGATTGATTCGATCCAAGGAAGATGAAGACAATCGGTATATGTATGTTGCTGTTGCGGCTGCTGTCTTGTGCAACGTGGTTCCTGCAGGTGCAGGTTAATAAGATTCTGACTGTGGCTGGTTTCCATGATCCTTAAGTCCTCTATATATATTCTGTACTAGTACCCCCTCTGTAAACTAATATAAGATCATTCAGATAACTAGTCATCTAAAATTGATGTATGTTTGGGTTTGAGACATTCGAGTGTTTGCTCTTGGTTTGTAATAGTATTAATGCTGCTATATTGCTGACCGTGCGGTCGCTAGTCGGGTTGCTATTAGCTTGTTATAGGCTTGAATTCCAATGAAAAAAAAAACATGTGCTTGTTCTAAAATTGATGTATGTTTGAGCTCAAGAGATTTGACTGTTTGCTCTTAGTTTGTAACAATATAAATACTGCTAGATTGCTGACCATGTGGTGGCTAGTCAGGTTGCTATTAACTTCGTTATAGGCTTGAATTTCAATGAAACAAATACATGTGCTTGTTTAGTTTCATTTGCCCATATGCTTAGGTCTTGGATACAACATTCGATCAATACGGTCAGATCTTCTTGATAAAAGGAGGAAAAGGGCTCTGTTCCATCATTCCATGTTTTGGTAAGTGCAAAGGAGGAGAGTATCCCTAGAATTTTCGGGTATCAAGACATGTGCTTGCAGCACATTTTTTCACCATTTACAGTGATAAGGGTGCTTAATATAGTGCTTATCTATTCTTGGAGTGTATTTGGTTGGTGTCCACACCACCACAAGCCTGAAGTCTGCATGGTCCCTGTTTTGTTTGTGTCCTGAGAAAGAAAATACATGCCTGCCCTGGGTGGCTCAGCAATGTGATTAGCCTTGTCAACTTGAAAAAATAATAAAGAATACATCAACGCCTTTCTCAACCACTGCCCGCGGTTACGGCTGCTCAGGGTCACCTTCCGTGAGGTCGAGCTTGGCTCGCTCCAAGCCGCGCTCGCCACCACACTCGAGGCGGCCGTGGCCCTCGGCCTCACGGTGCCCCTTCTTGGCACCGAACGCAACCAAATTAATAATAGGAGGCACAGTGTTAATGGCGTTCGCTTTGCCTCCCTTATGCGCGCTGCAGCGAGGCTCTCTCTGCAGCAGCTCGTCTTCACTAACAGCTCTTTCAAATGCATTAATGTCGACCTGCCCTACTTCCACCAGGCCACGTCGATCGAGATGAAATTGTACGCCTTCCGATTTACACAGCTACCAGCGAGAGAGTTCTCTGCTCTGGAGAGGCTGTGCCTCATGGGCTGCACCATCGTAAACCTTGTCACAATGATCACCCGCTGTCCGCGCTTGCCAAAGTATCTCCTTGACTAATCTCGAAGAAGTGGAAATCAACAACTTCAGAGGAGGGGACCATGAAATAGATCTCGTGGTAATGACACTGAGATGGGCGCCAAGGCTTCAAGCAATGACCATCAAGCTAGCTTATGAGACGGACATTGGATGTTGCGCCGCGAATATCTACGATATTTTTTTGGCATATCCTTTAGTTAATTGCTTTGTTCACTGCCACACGGGTGGACTAGTTCAGTGTACGTGCTTACAATTACCATGCTCCTAGATGTAAGGAGGCCGTGACAGAGCTGTTATGGGCATGATTACAATCATAAAAGCTTTGTTTGCTTCGATAACTGAAACATACCTATGTGCAACGATAAGCTTTTCCCTGAGGGGATCCAAGATGTTATAGCAAAGCCTTGTCTCATGTTTAATCTTTCAAACCTGTAATATTCCATTGAAAGTTTTCTGTATGGGAGTTGCTACTATCACTAGTAGAAAAACACATAATAGTCCCGGTTCGTGAGGGCCTTTAGTCCCGGTTCATGAACCGGGACTAATGGGTCGTTACTAATACCTCCACCCATTAGTCCCGGTTCGAACAAGAACCGGGACTAATGTGCTTTCAGGTGGCCCTGTGCGCCGAGCCCAGTCAGGGGGCCTTTGGTCCCGGTTGGTGGCACCAACCGGGACCAAAAGTCTATTTTTTTGGAAAGTGGCTGCTTTAGGGGTTTTGGGGGTTATTTTTAGGTTGTTATATTAGCTACCTAATAAAGAGAAGTGTCCTCTTTTATATCTTCGTCCTTGGTTTACCAACGCTGCTGCTATATATATTCATTTTACCCGCTGATATAATAACTCATGCATGCTCGCATACATCAGCATATATAATAACAAGTACTCGTCCTACTAATCATGCATCATCATACAACTTCTACTCGTTATTAATAATAAGTCATACGATCATCATCCTCATAGTCATCGAACCCAACCCTATATAATTGTTCTTAGCACATGATCATCAGTATCAGGTTGGACCTAAACAACCTTAAGGTAAAATAGCATAAAACAATATAGACCCTGACTCTCCATTATGAAGAATGGCGATCATCCTGTCTCCAATTTTTGCCCTTCGCTGAATGTTGCTTCCAAGAAGCTTCTTACGACTGTCCATACATTTTTTCCATACTTTGATTGTCATGTCTCCACTTCTTTTAGAAACCCGGTATGGACAGTTCACATTCGTAGGAAGACCTGGTTGTATGTTCAAAACATGAAGGCTACCGTGTGTATACATCAGATGAGGCACACAATCATTCGGGATTATCTGTTGAAAAACATAGTAATAACTTCGTAGTTAGCAATGATATGATATACTAGTTTTAGAAGTGTGCAAAAAGATGCACGGATGTCGTAATAGTAAAAAATCTTACCAGGGTATCTCCATGGTAGTTACCGTAGTTCAACACGTGCACTATTGGCACGTATTGACCATAATGTTGAGGAGTTCGATTATAGACATTGTAATTCTCAAGATCAGTACAAAATGCGACCAGATGATTTTTCTCCTGATAAGTTAGTTCGGAGCCTTCGGTATAGTAGGTTCTGTCTACCATCTTCCGCACATTCTTTGAAGAATGAAAATAAGCTGTCAATGGAGAATAAGTTGTCAACTATTTTGAAATAAACAATATAAATTACTTAATAACTATGTTAAGCTCACATGGGGGAAGAATTAGAGGTGTATCCACAAGGACGAAAATCGTAGGTCTCTCTTGCTCGATTGTAGGATCACCAAGATCCATGGTGACAAGCATACCCTCATCAAAACCATACATCTTGCAAAGTGCTTCCCAATTTTTGCAACCAAAATGGGTTACACTCTGAGCATTGTACAGCTTTACTTGAAAATCCACACCATGATGGGTACTTAGGATAATTTTTTTGGTTTCGAAACTTTCATGGTCTTCAAAACCCATCCTCTCCAAGACATAGCGTCTTGCAAATCATGGGATAAGCTAGTCGAATTGGAAAAGATGAAAAATATTGTCATGATTAAAATAGTTGAAGTCATGAGTAATTACGAAAAAAAACTATTGTCGTCGGTTGCGTACCGTATGAACATCGAAGGTCTCCCCGAGCTTAATGCTGAAGCGACGATCTTCGTCCAGCTCAATGAACCTGTCGCAGATACCTCGGTCGTCGTGGCACCAGTCGCACTCCCCCGGGCGGTTTTCGTCGTCCGAGTACGACATTTCCGGTCTATGTTCATAATTCAAATATTAAACTAGATTATTAATCACGAGGTGACTATCGGTGATGTACGTAGCTCCTCCTTTTATTCTCGAGTGCATTATTACATCAAATTGTCTAGCACTCGGGAATGAAGGAGAACTTATCCAATATGAGCATTCAATAAGCAAAACCAAATCATAAAATAAGCAAAACCAAATCATAAAATAAAGTAGTATTCAAATTAGCATGCATTCAATAATTATAAGCAAAAGTACATCATCTCTTGGTGTCCGTACATCGTCGAATATTATCACTAATATAGCATCACTAATACAACTAGAACCGTAGTGCCCGACGAGTATCAATGCGGGCGGTGGACACCCAAAGATAAGGAACCATCACAGGATCATAGCTCCAGTGAGATCCCTGGAGAACCTGCCAGGTATTGTCGAACCTGCCCTCCAATGCAACCATGTAGCGACGGACGTGCTCGTCCTCCTCGCTGACAGGTGACGTACCACCTCCACGGTGTCCGGAAGCCTCGGCACCGTCACTGGCCCACGCGACCGCCACCAAACAAGGATCGGGTCAACAATGGGCTGCCTCCTCACCAACCTACGTCCCCCGAAAGGTAGCACCTCCCAATACCAGCCCGGCGGAGCCCAGTCCCGAACATGCCCCTGATCAAGCAAGCCTCCACCGTCGAGTCGACGACGACGAGGATGCGGGATAGGCATCGCCGACGTCGATGCGGGAACTACTTCTATATATAGTTAAATAAAGTAGTTTTATTAATTAAATCAACTAGCTAGTTCAACTACTAAACACTTACTATCAATAAATAAAGTAGTACTTACTAAAAACAAACTACTTCTATATATAGTAAAATAAAGTAGTTTATTAAATCAACTAGCTAGTTCAACTATATATGAAGCACTTACTATAAATAAAATAAAGTAGTACTTACTAAAAATAAACTAGTATTTTTCTAACTAATTATATTAAACACTTTCTCTTCTTATTTTTTTCATTTTTCTAAATACGTACTATGAACAAAAAAATCATTAAAATTCTATAAACAAAATTACAACAGAAAAAAATCATAAAGATTCTATGAACAGAAAAAAATCAAAATAATTTGACATATTCGATCTTTGCATATATATGATAAAAAATCTATGAACTACACATCTAAATTACTACACATCCAATAAAAAAATCTATGAACTACAAAAAAATCTAACAAAATCTAACAAAAATCATAAAAAATCTAACAAAATCTAACAAAAAAATCTACTAACAGAAAAAAATGTAACATAATATGAGCAAATTAATTACACAATCAAAATTACACAATATGAACTACATATCTAAATTACACCACATCTAATCTAACAAATAAATCTATGAACTAACAAAAAAATCTAAAATAATCTAACATAATATGAACAAATTAATCACACAATCTAAATTACACAATATGAACTACATATCTAAATTACAACAAATCTAATCTAACAAATAAATCTATGAACTAACAAAAAAATCTAAAAAAAAATAAAATAAAGTTGCTCACGGCCGGCGACGGCGACGGCGACGGCGAGGTGCAGCAGGGCGGGCGGCGACGTCGGGGCGGGGCGGCGACGACGTCGAGGCGGCAGGGCGGGCGGCGACAGCGCGCGTCGGGGCGGCAGGGGACGGCGTCGGGGCAGGGCGACGATGGCGTCGGGGCGGGGCGGCGACGGCGAGGTGGCGGCACGGGCGGGGCGGGAGAGATCGAACTCGGGGCGGGGCGGCAGTGCTACTTATATAGCAAAGGCTTTGGTCCCGGTTCGTACGGCAAACCGGTACCAATGCACGCCTTTTGTCCCGGTTGGAGCCACCAACCGGGACCAAAGGCCTCTTTTCGGCAGCCCAAAGGGCGGGAAACGAGGACCTTTGGTCTCGGTTGGTGGTACCAACCGGGACAAAAGGCGGGCATTGGTACCGGTTGGTGGCACCAACCGGTACCAAAGAGGGGTATTCGTACGGTTGGCTCCACCAACCGGTACCAATGGACCCGTCTAATTTTTTATTTTCTACAACTGTTTTTTCGTGGATTCTTTCTGCAGCTGTTTTTTTAGTCCCACCTCGCCCAGCGAGAGGCACTCGCAGCTGTTTATAAGCCCTGAGTGCAGAGACGATGAAGAAGAGGCTCAATGCTCACCTGCACGTTGGTTAGCTTCAAGCTTTGAGGAATAGGGGTTGACTGCACAGAGCTATGTGCAGTGCAGTTGACACTATTCCGAAAGGCTTGAAGCAAATTAACGAGCATTGCGCCTCTTTTAATAGTTGTGATTAACTTAACTAAAAAATGAGCATAGATGCTTATTTTTAATGACTTATTACAACTCAGAAATAAGAAGAAAAATATAAATATAGAAGAAAAGAAAAAAAAACTATATAAAAAACTACTCAGAAATAAATAGAAGCAAAAATAATTGTGATTAACTTTACTTAAAAAATGAGCATAAATGCTTATTTTTAATGACTTATTACAATTCAGAAATAAATAGGAAAAAAATAGTTGTGATTAACTTAACTAAAAAATGAGCATAGATGCTTATTTTTAATGACTTATTACAACTCAAAAATAAAAAGAAAATAATAAATATAGCAGAAAAGAAAAAAAAACTATATAAAAACTACTCAGAAATAAATAGAAGCAAAAATAGTTGTGATTAAATTTACTTAAAAAATGAGCATGGATGCTTATTTTTAATTACTTGTTACAATTCATAAATAAATAGAAAAAAATAGTTGTGATTAAATTAACTAGAGCATAGATGCTTATTTTTAATGACTTATTACAACTCAGAAATAAAAAACAAAAAAAATATAGCAGAAAAGAAAAAACTATATAAAAAACTACTCAGAAATAAATAGAAGCAAAAATAGTTGTGATTAACTTTACTTAAAAAATGAGCATAGATGCTTATTTTTAATGACTTATTACAATTCACAAATAAATAGGAAAAAAATAGTTGTGATTAACTTAACTAAAAAATGAGCATAGATGCTTATTTTTAATGACTTATTACCACTCAGAAATAAAAAGAAAATAATAAATATAGCAGAAAAGAAAAAAACTATATAAAAAACTACTCAGAAATAAATAGAAGCAAAAATAGTTGTGATTAAATTTACTTAAAAAATGAGCATAGATGCTTATTTTTAATGACTTGTTACAATTCAGAAATAAATAGAAAAAAATAGTTGTGATTAACTTAACTAGAGCATAGATGCTTATTTTTAATGACTTATTACAACTCAGAAATAAAAACAAAAAAATAAATATAGTAGAAAAGAAAAAAAACTATATAAAAAACTACTCAGAAAAAAATAAGAAGCAAAAATAGTTGTGATTAACTTTACTTAAAAAATGAGCATAGATGCTTATTTTTAATGACTTATTACAATTCAGAAATAAATAGGAAAAAATAGTTGTGATTAACTTAACTAAAAAATGAGCATAGATGTTTATTTTTAATGACTTATTACAACTCAGAAATAAAAAGAAAAAAATAAATATAGCAGAAAAGAGAAAAACTATATAAAAAACTACTCAGAAATAAATAGAAGCAAAAATAGTTGTGATTAACTTTACTTAAAAAATGAGCATAGATGCTTATTTTTAGTGACTTATTACAATTCAGAAATAAATAGAAAAAAAATAGTTGTGATTAACTTAACTAAAAAATGAGCATAGATGCTTATTTTTAATGACTTATTACAACTCAGAAATAAAAAGAAAAAAATAAATATAGCAGAAAAGAAAAAAATATATAAAAAAAACTGCTCAGAAATGAGCATAGATGCGCTTATACAGAAAATTCAACCTAAATTCATAATAAATATCTACTAATTTCAGAGAAATTCGTATGAATTTAGATTAAATTTCCTGTATAAGGGCATCTATTTTCATTTTGAGAGGAGCTCAACAAAGGGAGAGAGGGAGGGGCTTATAAACCGGTCTGATTCCCCTTCGGTTGGCGAGGTGAGACTAAACTCTGACCGCAATGAGGGCCAACCCTTTAGTCCCGGTTCGTGGCAAGAACCGGGACTAAAGGGCAGCCTTTGGTCCCGGTTCAAGCCACCAACCGAGACCAATGGTGGTGGGCCAGAAGGTCAGCCCATTGGTCCCGGTTCGTCCCACCAACCGGGACCAAAAGGTCCAGACGAACCGGGACCAATGGCCCACGTGGCCCGGCCGGCCCCCGGGGCTCACGAACCGGGTCCAATGCCCCCATTGGTCCCGGTTCTGGATTGAACCGGGACTAATGGGCTGACCCGGCCTGGACCATTTCCCCTTTTTTTACTAGTATTTCTTATTACCTCTATATACCCTGTCTTGTCTCATGCTTAATGCTTTGAACATCTTTCTTTTGAAACGTATATAGTTTGGTGCCTTTCATATTTTGTGATGTACTCCCTCCGGTCATTTGTACTCCGCATGATAGATTTGTGTCAACTCAAACTTTGACAAAATTTATATTAAGAAATTCATGTTTGCAGTACCAAATATATATACGATGAAACTACATTTCATAATGAAACTAACAAGGAAAATTGCCTTTGGAGCTTGGCCTCCATGGAGGCATACAAATTCAAATTTCATCAAAATTCATATTTTTACATTTCAAAAAATTCTGAAAAAATACAGATATACATGAAGGCATAACACACGTGTGTGTAAATTTTCAGGGCAAAACACATTGAAATGAGGGTTGTGCAAAAAAGACAAATCCGAGACTTTCTAACACATAATACTATTCATCCTCCCAGGCCATGAATTTGTATTTTGTGTACAAGTCGCATTTCAAAGTATTTCAACCTGAAATTTTACACATATACACTGACATCTTTGTTTACTAGCAAAATAAATTTCAGATTTTTTTGAAACTGATAAGTTTGAATTTTGATTTTTTCAAAAAAACGGCCTCCATGGAGGCCGAGAGCCAAACGCCCATTCTCAACTAACAATATTGATTAGGCATTGTGAATGTTGATACTTTTTTCTATAACTTTGGTTAAAGTGGATATATTTTGACTTCGGAAAAAACTTATATGCAGACTAAAAATGACCGGAGGGAGTAGTGTTGAAGTGTTGACATACCAACAATCAATTCCACTCTTACTTTGTATGCTGAAGAGAAGAATGACCCCTATGATCTTAATGTTTCTTTTACCATATAGGAATTTGTTTCAAGGTAGCCATGCATGCATGCATGTCCATGATGAGTATCCACAACCAGTGCGCAACCAAGCCACCTTATCTGAAGTGGCAGTAGAAGAGGGAGACATCTTTAAATTGCTGCTGGCTAATACAAATTAGAAATATCCCCCAAAAATAACATCAAATATTTTATCCAACTTATTCTCGCGTGAGAACTTTGATTTCTGTAGATATTTATTGAAAATAGAAGCTAATGCATGAGCAGCTGGTACATGTCCATTCAGTGGGAAGACCGAAAAGAGGTTAATCATCATGATTATTTCTGTTACAAGTGTTTTAGGCCGAAGACCAACTATGACTGATGAAAGCATACACACAAGAGCTGTATCTTGAACAGAGTGTGCAGAAACCAACTCCTTTACAGACAAAAGATGGCGTGGCAATTGTCATTGCATTCATTGGGAGAGACAGCATCGGCGAATCTATGTCGCATGCTTTCTGAACAATCAACGACTGTTGTTCCTCCATGCAGACTCCGACTAATAACTTCATTCCCGTCATTAGTGAGTCAAGAAGAACCTGAGAGAAAAAAGTGAGTGTGCCAGCACCAAAGAAATGCAAAAGCGCGAACTGTTTTGTAGGGATACAACTTTAAACTTCGCTAGTTGAGCATGCAGAGTAGTACCTACTTACACATACATGATGCAAATTAAATAATGGAACTGCTAGATCGATGCATAGAAGAAGGAATTTTTTTTTATTGGTAAGGGTAAAAATAACCCAGTGCCCATGATGAATTGGTCGTATGCGCCGATCTCCATCGTCCCCTAGATTAATTCCCTTTGGGGCTTAAGATCTACCGTTAGTTGTTCTTCATAAATCTTCAGACTAACTGTCGACCAGTTGTTGATTTTTTTCTTGGCTTGCTGTATACATTGAAATACAAGAAGGGGCGATAAATAAAGCTAGCTAGCATAATAAACCTGAAGAAACTGAGAGACAGATCGAGCACATGTGTGAGGTGAGATAGTTACATACCTTGGCTAAGTTGAACAATTGGTACAATGTAGACCCTTTAGCTCAGTATATAGAATAGAAGCCAAAGAGAAGGTGGGTCGATTGGAGAAGCAAAAAACAGGACATACCGCATGCTGTGATATTCAGGGTGCTTCGTGAGGCACGCAAGCGGTTCTATTCAATGTTCATTACCTTTTGCTTCCATTCCGCATGCTCTGGTTACCTTTTGCTTTATCTAAAGACAGAGCTCAGTCGACCGCTTAAATTTCAAAAGAAGAATCAGTCCTTTGCTTGTATTAATTGAACAATGTTTGAGTCTTTGGAGCTAGCCGAATTCAGGAGACTTCTGAATGAAGCATCAGGATTAAAGTTGCACAAAGCCATTATTATTATTATTATTTATTTATTGCAAATCTGAACATGTGCCTCTGCTAAGGTGTATTGTCTCTGTGTGCTTCCGATCCAGTGTAATAAATTGCAAATCTGAACATGTTAAAGAGAATCCCTTCTCTAAGGCTGATTTACTGCAGCTGTTATCAATCAGACCAGCGAGGAGCTCAAGAAATGAGGGCCACATTTTAGGTTTATAGCAGTACTATCTATCTATTTATCACCAATGAGGAAGACCTATGCTATACATATACAGACATTTCCTTGACTTCTCCTAATCTATGCTCATGCCATTCGGGTGTCTTGAAACTTTCTTGGGAAAGACACAAGTATTGGGACCCATCTTAAAAGAACTGTAGAAAATTATGAGATGGATGAATATTGTGTTGTTTCTGTTGTATTGATCCGACCCTCATTTGGGGTATATATAGAATACATTGTGAGGGAGAGAGACTTGGAGTAGAGGGCAAGTCGTGCATGTTAAACCTATTCTATCTCTAACTCCTACCTCTATCTTAAACACAGTTATATTCTAACATTCCCCCTCAGTCATAACGGGAGTGAAGCGGACGATTGCGACTGAATTTGTAGTCTTACGCTTTCGTTGTCTTCTCCACTGCGCCATCATCAACTGCGTCTCTGATGGGTCGACACCTAGGGCGGTGACTGCGTCCCCTTCTGGTGCCTTCCTTGTCTCTCCTCTCTTCCCTCCCGCAGTCACAGCGGGAGTGGCGTGGACGCTAGTGACGACGCGGACGCTGTTGACTGGAGTTGTCGCCGATGAGTTGCTGTAGACGTAGCCATTAATGTCGATGTCGAGGTAGCCCATCATTGCGATATAGCCGTGGTCGAGGTGGTCATGGTCGATGGTGTAGTCGTCGTGGATGATGAAGCCGCACAAAGCCGGAGGCGCAAAAAATGCACTATGACGGAGCTGCAGACGTGGACGATGCACCTTGCGGATGTCAGAGGGTGTCGTCGGCGATGAGTCCACTGGTTTTGCCAAGACCGAAGGAAGCCCATCGAGCACACATCGGTTTTGCCAAAACCGTGTGGCTGTGTAGAGTCGTCACTGTAGTGACGCCGTGTCGATGCAGTCGTGCTGTCGTGGATGACGCGGTCGATGCCGTCGTCGTCACACGGTCATTGCCGTCGTCGTGGTCGCGTCTTCCAGAAAAGTCTGTCAGAAGACGCTAGGTGTCCATCTTGTGGACAAGGTAGTGACGGTGTGTTGGCGAAGATGTTGGCGAAGACCACGTTGATGAAGACCTTGGCGATGAAGTGCCGGCGATGGGGTTTCAACGGCGTGTCGACGATAATGTATCGCTTGAAGGCGTCCCTCGTGACGACCAAGTGTCGATGCCATGTCGCGCCGGAGAAGTCGATGAAGAATTGCAATTCTTTCCACGCCGGCCTGGCGTGTGGACCATGCATGTTGGTGTCGCTTCTTGTAGATGTACTTGACGAAGATTTTTTTTTCTGACGATGTAGTCGTACATCTCGGTGTAGGTTATGCAGTGCGGCTCGGTGGAGGAGTCGATCGCTCGGTGTAGATGTTGATGTAGTTGCAGTCCGGCTAGGGGTAGATGTGTTCCGCTGGTGCATAGTCCGGTGCGCGGACGAGCCCAGACCGGCTGATGCATGACGCAGTCGCTTGGGCAGATGGCTGGAAGCTACGGGAGATAGGTACATGATTGGATACATATGCATGCCCATACCTGGACCCGTGCGTGAACTGCTGCTTCTTGATGGCGCGTGCGTGAGAAGCTGATGCTGGAGAGTGCGCCGGTCGATGAAGCTGGAGAGTGGAGACGCGTGCAGATTGCCGCGTCAGTGTCCGCACCGCCTATGGTCCTCTGGCCGGACGCTCGCATCCGCTGTACTCAGCAGTGCGTTCGGAGGTTGATGTAGATCGGATCTAAGGCCGGTCATTGCCGCATGTTGACGGACTCATTTGCTGCGATCGGTGCAAGACTGGAGGTGTAGCTGGCGTTGGAGATTGGATCGAACGAAGCCGCCAGTGCTGCTTGATCAAAGCCTTCTGTCGGGGCTGGCCCTCCTGGCCTGCGCCCGTGGAGTTCCAACTTGAAGCCGGCCGCATGCAGCAGCGCCTGGTTGAGCCCACCATGATCGCCGCCATGAACTTGCACTGATTTTTACTGGAATATAAGGGCTATGAGATTTATTTGGTGACTAAAAAAATAATCTACTGGATGGAGATTGGGAATTCGAAAATTGAATCTAATCTAATGAACCGATCTATCTTTGATGATCAGATGCCGCGCCCCCGGGGAGAGGAAATTAATCTCCCGGGGACGGCGCGCTGCGGAAGTGTTGGAAGAACCTAGGATCGGCGTCGTGAGACTAACCGCTCTAATACCATGTGGAAATTATGAGATGGATGAATATTGTGTTGTTTCTGTTGTATTGATCCGACCCTCATTTGGGGTATATATAGAATACATTGTGAGGGAGAGAGACTTGGAGTAGAGGGCAAGTCGTGCATGTTAAACCTATTCTATCTCTAACTCCTACCTCTATCTTAAACACAGTTATATTCTAACAAGAACAACTTATTGCTCAAATAATTGCTCTTTTAGATCACTGGATTTTTTTTTACCAAAAACGCAAAAACGTTTCATTTTTGCGTGAAAGTGACAACACAGATCAGCTGGTCAGGTTGCAGAAAAATGTTTCAGCCATGGTCGTTCTGAATTCTGAAATATAGGTGCAAAAATGGGTAACGCCAGCACACATTATCAGCTGCAACTTGGTGGATCAGCCATGGTCAGGTTGCAAAAAAGGGTTAAGCACACATTATCAGCTGCAACTTGCACACAATTTAACGGTAAATATGTGGAAAGAAACAGAAATAAATAAGCAGATCCAATGGTTTGGAACAAGCGTATATTTTCACCATCGGGCATTTTGGGCAGATGAGAGAACACATTGAAGGGTTTTCCCTAGAGAATGAAAGTTCTCCAACAAGGCTAGGTTCAGACGTTCAGTACCCATTCTCTCTTGCATACTCACTAGGTGGCGCATACACCAACTCCACATGCTCGGCGGCAAGCCGACAGCAACTGCACCGTCCCACTCCGCCCCGCGCTGGACAAACGGCGGCGATGACAACCAGAGTTGCTTCAAGTTGTATTGCTCAAAAATCTTCAGTTCCCCTACTTGCCTGGAAGTGAATATATATAGCATATCAATGATATGGAAGCCGCCCGTGCGCACTCAGATGATGATACAGTGGGAACAGTGTGTTAGGAACCCGAGTTTTAAGAAACAAGGAGGCGGAGTCAGAGACGGAGTCGCAGCCCAAAGGTAACTGAAGAAGAAGCAGAGAAGGAGGATTATTCAGAAATTGCAGGCATCAGAAAGACTAGGTCGAAAGCTGATGATTTGCCTGGACCGGAACCGCACCGCACCAAAAAACCGCATTGCCTCAACCCCACTCCAGACGTCAACAGCGCATTACTTCCTCTTGATTTGAGCTAGCCCTTTCCCTGTTTCTCAAATTACAAAGACGGCATTACTATTTCTCCACCATTATTTTACAAACTAAATGCCCCAAAACAACACCAAATTCAGAGAAACCATGTAACTAAGAAAGGGCGATCCTGAGCTACTAAGGAGCATTGATGAGTTCAATATGGAAATGGACCTCATATATACCTCTATCTGGGCAAAGGAAATACTGCCAGCCAGCCAACCAGCCTTACAAGTGACAGCAGCTAGCACATCAGCTCCAAATACAAGATGGAACAATGAGCATGTATAAAACTGGCATTGGAACAAACAACATCCCAGCTTACTTACAATCAGCACAGAACAAGTGACAATATTCATAATCGTACCTCAACAAAAAACATCACATACACACAAATAATCACCATCATTGTTTATGCTTACAAATCACAATCATTGTTTATGCTTACAGATCACAACCAGTCCATATCCCACAACTTCATTCCGTAACAAACAACACCACACACAGAGGATGAGGCTCATGAGCTCATGCGCGCTGCAGAAGCTGAATGCTCACTCTGATTTATTCCTCAATTGCTCAAAAGCTCCGAGCAAAGATGATCAAACCAAACCAAATTCGAAGCCGCACTGCCACACCAAGGCAATGCAGATATAGTGACAACACCACAAACCAACAACCAAAGCGGGAAGTAGGGTAAGCAATGCACACATGGCAGGAAAGCTTCGGTTATGCAGGTCTGCAAAAGCTGAATGCTCACTCTGCTTCCTTAGTTCCTCAAGAGCTCCGAGCAAAGATGATCAAGCCAAACCAAACCAAATCAGATCAAACTAACTAGAAGCCGCACCGCCACACCAAGGCAATGCATATGCAGCAAGAACACCACCAACCAATCAAGCGGGAAGCAAGGCAACGCACAAAGTTACACGGCAGGAAAGCTTCAGTTATGTAGGAGGTAGCACTGCATGCTTGACGGTCATGCATATTGCGTTGAAATAATCTCAACATCAATCCACGGAAGAGATTGATTACCTACAGCATACAAACAAACAAACAAACAAGGTTCAGTTATGTATGACTGATTAACCACACATACTACTTACAATACAAGGCTGATTTTTTATGTAGAAAAAAAGAGAGCAGTAACAAGTTACATCACAAGAGTAAGCTTATTAGCAGTGTACATACTGAAAAACATACATATATACAGATGGAACTAGATGTAAAGTTCACCTGAGTACAGTGCCTCTGGGCAGCTGAGCCTTCTTGTAGTACAGTGAGTGGTTCGGCTCGTAGCGGGAAGGGTGGTGGTACATCCTCAACCCATCCCACTCAAGGTTGTCCCACCATTCCTTCTCGCAGTCCACCTTGGGTGGCTTGGTATCACGTCCAACCCCCGGTAGACGCCTGAGACTCCAACATCCCCTGATCCTGATGGTCTCAAGTTTCGGCGCCCACATCCTGTGCCCACAGATGCGCTGCAGCATGGGAAGTTCATGCAGGTGGATGCGTCTCAGCTTGGGGAAAACTAGAACCACCTCTTGAACCTGAGGGTCTAAAGGGAAGACCTCCATGAGATCACCACAATACACTATCTCGAGGGTCTCCAGGCTAGAGAAGGTCCGGTCTCTCCCCCATATGGACAAGGGGAGCACGTGTACTAGCCTGGGGCAGTGGTCCAGGTGCAAGAACTCCAAGTATTTAAAGTAACTTTTAACTGGCCTGTCCCAGATATAGCTTGCAGAGAGCAGCTGGGACGCTCAGAATGTGTCCAGATAATCAAAGCTGTTCCCAACACTGCCCCGGGGAACATTGAAGACTGTGTGTAAACTGGGGCACCTCTCAACCTGGCACCATTGTAGCCTGTTCCATTGTACTCCAGGGATACTGATGATTGAAGGGCTATCGTACACGTGCAACGATGTAGCCGCCTGACATGTAAAATCAGGCAAAGTATCCTCCAAGAGTTCGTTGCCTTGCCCATGAATGATAACCTTTATGAAACATGTCCACTGGATCCTCCGCCCTGGAAATATCTTAGGGCAGTCCCACATCGTCATCACTGCAACTGGGCCATCCTCCAAGGTATCTGTGTACTTCGAATCCATTATGGTACTTGTATGTGGTTGAACATGCTCTACTTTGTCACTGCTTGTTCCCTGGATGTTGCTACGACCGACGGTAACTGCAGTACACATATCGATATGCAAGAATGAGTTATTTTCATACCATAGTACGGGAGGAAGAGACCTAAGGAGCCTTGTATCCGTGAGAGAAACCCGCCATTTAAAACGTTCTTCTTTCTGCTCTTGGAGGGATTGATCAGTATGTGGATGTGCATGTGCTGCCTCCCCTCCATAAGCTGAATTATATGGTGAGGTGGTGCTAATGCGCAGCACTTCCGGCCACCAATCGGACGACATTTTCGGTGGCCACAATATTGCACAGAGCTTCTCACAGCCTAGCAGGATGATTCGCATGGGGAGTGATCTGGGAGCCACTGCTCTAAGGTCGAGGGTTTTCACACTTGTGCCCGACATGTCCAGCTCCTCGAAATCTTCCGAGCATATTAACACGTTATTCAATTCTTTGCAGCCCCTCAAACATATAACATGTAACACAACACATCCATCAATAGTGACACTCTTAAGGCTACTGTTGCTTGCTGGCCCATATAAGCTCCCCATGCCTTGTGTGATGATATTTCCATGAAGAACAAGAAGTTCCAAGCTTTCCTTATCAGAGAACATGTTGTCGTTGAACTTGCAGGTGGACTCTGTTACCCGAAGCTTGCGAATGTTAGGCAACAGTCCCTGCAGATGGCTCATGTCCCAGTTATTGTCTCCCATCACATTTAGCTCCCTGAGCTAGGTCATCAGATCCATCACCCTTGAGGATAAGATCTCTTCACAATCTGTGTAGCGCAATTCAAGCACCCACAGGCTTTGGAAGCATGCCCAAGACCTAGTGGTGTCTTCCTCCTCTGCCCTTTCTTCGGCATTTGTGCTTCTTAGGTCTTGGTAGTGGTCAAGCCATAGAAATCTAAGACCACGGCAACAAAGAAATGGAGGTGATGAAAAGCTAAAGCTACACATTTTGAGTTTTATGACGCGAAGCTTGTCACAATGTTGGAACATTCCATTAGGTATGACTCCAGTCGGGACCAGTACAAATCCATAAGCTGGTGAAGTCCAGTACTGTGGGATGTTCTCGGTATACATCAGCAAGTGAGAGGGAAAATCTATGTAGTGTTGGTCCATATACATTTGGATCTCACCCTGCAGAGCTTCGCCAACTAGCCATGCTTCACCAGTATCTGTGATTTCTTGTATGACCTCATCACATACCCAATAGTTGCAAATATGTGCAGCCAAATCATACTCAGCGTCGACAAGATGACCGCGGATGGAATTTAACTTCAACATATACATGAAGCACTCAAAAACTATTGCAGGATTGATAACATGCTTGCAAGCAACTTGTGTAGACTCTTCATGCAGAAGATAGGACTAGAGCTCTTTTGGATCTCTCTCAGAGGGCAAAGCTGATAGAAGAACATTAGTTTTGCTCTTCTTTGTGACCTTGTCTTTCATCCTGGAGTCCATCCGAAACCTGCCTTGGAAGGTCCATATTACCTTGCTCCTCAAGTACCCGGATACAGAAAGACCAAGGTCAGCTATTTCAATCTCCTCATTGCTTCCAGTGTGAAGAACCAACAAAAACCTGCGGCCCTGTATGCTCCTCTCGATCTTTGCCGCAACCTCTGGTATCTCTGTGTGAGAGCCTTGATCAGTAATTCCATTGAAATCATCCTCCTCGTCTTGCTTGTCAAACATATCAATCACTCGACTTGAAAGCTTTTAACAATGTTCTTAATGACTCTGGGCTGGATGATCTAGGATATACAAGTGATATATTCACCTGGCGCAGAGGACGATTGCGTGAACACCTTGATAGGGCAGCGGCGAATAGTGCATGGGCGGATATGTTCCCTGGTTATGGGGTCTCCAATGAGCAGTTCAACAAATCTGAGCACCGTCCTGTTCTCATTGATACTGACTTTCAGCAAGGCCTACAGGCAAGGGGACCAACTGGACCAAGGAATTTGAAGCCCGATGGCTAGCTGAGGAGGACCTTGAGGTCATTGTACAGACAGCTTGGGACCGGGCAAAAGCAGGAGGGATCGAGCTTTTTGCGCAGAGCACAGGGGCTGTGCATACAGCTTTGCATTGTTGGGATAAATAGACCTTGAAGGGCCCTAGGATGCGTTTGAGAAAGCTTCAAAAAGAATTGAATGTGGTGATGTTGGGTGACCTAACAGACGAGGCAGTGGCCCGACAACATGAGCTACATATGCAAATTGAGAACCTCCTTGAGCAGGAGGAAATCTACTGGAAGTAAACAGGTCGCGCTGATTGGCTCTGTCGCGGCGATCAAAATACAGATTTTTTTCATCGAGCAGCAACTGGCCGGCGGAAGAAAAAATTTATTAAGAAATTGAAAGGGGATACTGGTGATTGGATTGAAGACCAGGAACTTTTGAAGGGGCATGTAGCCACTTATTTTTCTTCTCTGTTTGCTTCGGGAGTGCAGGACCCAGACCAAACTGTCATAGACAAAGTTAAACCAAGAGTCTCTGCAGAGATGAATGCTGAACTAAACAAACCTTATACAAGGGAGGAGGTGAAAAGGGCTTTGTTTAATATTGGTGATCTTAAGGCACCGGGGCCTGATGGACTACATGCTGTGTTCTATAAGAGGTTCTGGCATATCATAGGGGAGGATTTAATTGATGAAGTGCTGCTGGTTGTAAACAACCGAAAAATTCCAGAAGGGTGGAACGACACCACTATTGTTCTTATTCCAAAGGTTGTCAGCCCGGAAGTTATAACATAATTTCGGCCGATAAGTTTGTGTAACGTGGTTTATAAGGTAATTTCAAAATTATTGGCCAATCGTCTCAAGTATCTCTTACCAGAAATCATTTCTCCCAATCAAAGCGCTTTTGTTCCAGGGCGCTTGATTACAGATAATTTTTTGGTGGCTTTTGAGTCTTATCATGCTATTAAGAGGAAGAGTAAAGGTAAATATGGTACTTATGCGGTAAAACTGGATTTGCATAAGGCTTATGATAGGGTCGAGTGGGTTTTTCTGGAGAGGGTCCTGCTTCGACTGGGTTTCTCTGTTGATTGGGTTGCTCTAATTATGGAGTGTGTTCAGTCTGTAAGATACCAGGTGCGGATTAATAGCTCACTTACAGATTATTTCCTGCCTACACGGGGTCTTCGACGGGGAGACCTGCTATCACCATATTTGTTTTTACTATGTGCAGAAGGACTATCAAGCTTACTTGTCCATGAGGAGGAAACGGGCAATTTGGTGGGTGTTAAAGTATGCAGGGATGCACCAGCGGTATCCCATCTCCTGTTTGCTGATGATTCTCTCATCCTAATGAGAGCGGACGTCTCCAACGCTAATAGCCTTCGCCATGCACTAGATGATTACTGTGCAGCCTCGGGACAATTGGTGAGTGAGGCAAAATCAAGTATCTTTTTCAGTCCATGTACACCGGTGGAGGTGAGGGCTGAAGTTTGCACAACCCTGAATATTATGGTGGAAGAAATTACAGATAAGTATTTGGGTCTACCCCCAATAGTTGGGGTGGACAGAACTGACTGTTTTCAGCACTTGGTGGATAGAGTTCTGAACATAATTAGAGGATGGAAGGAAAAATGCTCTCTTTGGAGGGAAGGAAATATTATTAAAGGCCATTATTCAAGCCATACCGTCGTATGCCATGTCAGTATTCAAATTACCTAAACAAGTATGTAATGGGATAACTACTGCTATGTCCCAATACTGGTGGGGTGATGAGGATGTGAAGAAGCATATGCATTGGTTTGCATGGTGGAAAATGTGCGTCCCAAAGAGCAAAGGAGGTATGAGCTTCAGAGACTTGCATTGTTTTAATATGGCTTTACTTGCCAAACAATGTTGGAGACTTTTGGCAGAGCTAGATTCTTTATGTGCAAGAGTTCTTAAGGCAAAATACTTTGCTGATGGTGACCTCCTAAATTGTCCTCTCAAAAAAGGTAGTTCCTATACGTGGCAAAGTTTGTGGAGTGGTATTCAAAGTTTCAAGAGAGGCCTTATTTGGAGAGTAGGGGATGGCACACATATTAGCATATGGGATGATCCCTGGGTTCCTAGTAGCCCAAGCAGGAAGGTGATGACCCCCAGAGGTAATATAGTCATTACTAGGGTCTCTGAGTTAATCAATATAGATGAAAGACAGTGGGATGAGCAGCTCATCAGAGATATTTTTTGGCCTATTGACGCGCAAAGAATTCTAAACATTCCCTTAGCTATGGGGATGATGGAGGATTTTGTTTCATGGCACTATGAAAGAAGCGGGATTTTTTCAGTTAGAACTGCTTATCATATGGACTGGGATTACCAACATGGACGAAAGTTGAGGCAAACAAATTTGATGTTGTCCTCAGGTACTAGTCCAGTTTGGAGGATTCTTTGGAAACTTCGAGTGCCGGCCAAAGTTAAGATTCACCTATGGAGGGCGTTGTATGGTGCGATTCCTTGTCGTGGCATCCTTGCGAACATGCATATGATTACCAGTTCGCAATGTCCAATTTGCTCTACAGATTGTGAAATTATACATCACACCTTTTTTAAATGCCCACGTGTCAAACTCATTTGGGAAAAACTGGGTATGGCTGAGACAATTTTTGAGCTGTGCAGTACAGAGAGGGAAGGTGCTTCAGTCCTTGGTGACCTGCTGCTAATGCCGTGCACTAATATTCCCTCGCTACCTGATTTTAACAGGAAGGATTTGATAGCAGTGGCTGTGTGGTACATTTGGTGGGAAAGGAGGAGATTTACTCATGGGGAAACGCTACAAGTGCCCGCAAGATCTGCACAAGCTATTGCAACTCTAACCAAAAAAATTGCGCGAGCAAAAAAGATGGGTACATGCCGGCTCAGAAGACATGGATGGAAGAGACCGCTGAGCAGTTTTGTCAAACTCAACATTGATGCATCCTTTGATGTAGACAGCGGTACGGGGGGTTCGGGTGCTATTATCCGAGATGAATATGGTGCCTTCATTGCGGCTTCATGCAGCAATATCCCCTGCTTAGAGGATGCAGCGACGGCTGAAGCCCGTGGTTTGAAGGATGGACTCATACTGGCAAGTAATGTTGGTTGCAACAAGCTGGAGATCGAAGCTGACTGTATGGAGGTGATTCAAATCATGAACAGCGGCGGAAACTCTCTCGGACCAGCTGCAGCAATTTATGAGGAATGTTACTTTCTTTGTCGTAATTTTACTTCTATTAGTTTTCATTATTGTCCTAGGGAGGCCAATATGGCGGCGGATTTATTGGCTACAAAGTCAGAGCCCTCACGAACAATTGTTTGGGATGAGGCTCCTGATTTTTTGCTACATGTTCTTTCAAACGATGTAGCCCTTTTTTCACATGAAATATAAACCGCCATGATGGCTTTTCCCTAAAAAAAAAGAAGCAAAATACCTCCATATAATATCGACACTATCTAGAATTGTCAAGCCACACTCTGAATTTACTAAACATCGACACGCAATTTTTATACATTCTGATTGTATCTGTCACATGCAGTAAGAAGTATAATATTATCAAGTTACAACATAAGCAACCTGTTTACAGAAATATCGGAAAGAAAAAAGTGCAGAAAACAATAGGAGGATTGCCCAATGCTTTGCTAAAGACAGAAATCAATCCTTTGCTTGTGTCCAGCTAGCTGCAAGATGAAAAGATAAAGATCAAAGATTATTAGACTGTCTGGTCAGTGTTCACTATTGGATTTTTCCTGGTAATTAAAAAACTTTTGTGTCTTTCAAGCCATCCCAATTGAAGAAACTCTCAAGTAGAGCATCTGAATTTGGATTTTAACTTGCATTGCCAATTTGAATATTGGAGAGATGCGCTACACGGATTCCTGTACGAGTCCTAATCACAAGAGTTCCTGCTCTCTTTCTCTATGGAGGGGATGTGAGGCTGACTTGCTTAACTTTTTCCAGTATAAATCAGAAAATGCTTCACACACTTCTGGAAACATCATATGCAAACTACCTGCAACTAAAAATGGTGACACCTCATACTCGAACATGCAAGCCTGTTACCGAATCTTGATGCACACCGTTTACATATATCCTTGTTCTAAAACCATCTGACCAAAGTTAGTACATAAAGCAATACCCATTTTATCTTCCAAGATAGAAATTAGTATAGTACATCAGCAAATTGGAACAAAGAAACAGACGCACCTGAATTTTCTTTAAGGTTAACCATATATAGTTAAACATCTAGCTTACGATGTAAACAATTGCTTTCATAGAGGTTGAGGTGGGGCCACAATCACTACAAGAAATATGTCAACTAGTGACCTTTTGTCAGTGACCCTGAAAGAATTGGTCATAGATCTATGACCATTTGAGACCAATTGGTCAAAAGCTGTTCGGGGGGCTCCAAACCCTAAACCATTGCGACCATTTTGGTCAGAAAGGTCGTAATTTCCTTACACGAAATGGTCACAAAGCAAACAGGGCTGGTCCGCTGCCTTATTTCTAGTTGTTAACGACCAATATATATGGTCATAGCCTTGTAGATTGTGGTGGGTTGTGATGACTAGGCGCCATCTCATCAGTTTTGCCTATGTGTCATGTCCATGTGTCAATTTTTGCGCTAGGTTGTGAAGTAAACTATATTTTTGTTATTCCAAAAATTCCCAAATAATTCTCATAAATTGTTTGGATCATATCTTCATCAAATATGTCAAGAACCTTCCTTGCCTAGTTCAAAAATAACTCAACAATATTCATTTTCCTATTCTATTCAGAGCAGCAGTTTGTGAAGGAAGTACCACTTTGGCATGTCCAAATAGTATCCATTTTCTAAAGTGCTTTCCTATGCCCAAATAACCATCCTCCACCAAATGCCAGCTCAATACATTCATTATTTTGAGCCGAGCTTCAACATTTGTAGTTATGTCCAGTGTGGTAGTTTGCAAAGCAAGTACCACCTAGGCTCCTCCTTTTGAGATGAAAATTTGTGAAGACGGTCTTCTTAGTAACTAATCATCCTCAGCCAAAACTCACGCCCATTAGCCATGTACATTTCCCGTACCGCTAATCAAACACTTGGCTGCTAATTCATGTTTGAGCATCGATCGGTCTCCTCGTGAGAATGTTATGTTGTAATTTTCTTCCTAGCACCTACCTGGGGAGTGCCCAACCCACTAGACATGCCTAGGCTGCCCAGAACACATGGCAACGCCACGGTCAGGCGGTGACCACGCGGCGGGCATCCGAGTTTACGCGCTCTAGAGTTGGGGGCCTCCGCCACCGCCCAAACCTCGACGTATCGCCACCAAACCATGTATTTATGATTAAATTGGTACTTATGTAACTATAAATGATTTTTGGAAAAAATAAATAGTAAACTATGAGGCAGCTGTAGTTCAAATTTGACCCGCTTCCAACTGAATCGGCGGGAATTTGTCTTTTTCACCAGAGGTGGATCAAAACTTTTGACACCCAACCATTTGGTCAATTGTGCATTAAATATGTCCTAGTATTTTATAAAATTGATTTGGTCCAATTTTGCAACAAATATATGGTAGGTCCTTCACAAAAAAAAATCATTTCGGGCACTCATAAAATGGAAAATGAATTTTCCGTGCAATGAAAATGAAAACTCCCTTAGGCAACATTGTTTGGAATTCCAAGATGCACCCTTGTGCACAATATGAGATCATTTGGACAAACTATGCCATGAATGCGGCCATAAGATTGATCATTTGGCTTGAAAGTCATGAATCTTCACACTTGATAGCTCATTTCTGAGAACACTTTTTTAAAATAATTACCGTATTACAAGTTTATTATTTTTTCTGGAAACTTGGTCACATATAGTGACACAAGGCGGAGGTTTTCCATTTTTTTGATTTGTTTTGAATTTTTTATGCCCGTTTCAAAATGCGGTCAAAACGGCGGGACTGACCGTTCCTAGCTAGTGGTTGAATCTTGGAATTTTTTTGGTGTTTCTCTGATTAAATAGATACTTATGTACCTAGAAATTATTTTTAGAAAAAATAAAGAGCAAACTACGAGGCAACTACAGTTCAAATTTGACCCGCTTCCAACTGAATCGACGAGAATTTGTCTTTTTCACCAGAGGTGGATCAAAACTTTTGACACCCAACCATTTGGTCAACTGTGCATTAAATATGTCCTAGTATTTTAGAAAAATGATTTGGTCCAATTTTGCAACAATTATTTGGGAGGTCCTTCACAAAAAAACCTCCTTTCGGGCACTCGGAAAATGGAAAATGAATTTTCCGTGCAATGAAAATGAAAACTCCCTTAGGCAACATTGTTTGGAATTCCAAGATGCACCCTTGTGCACAATATGTGATCATTTGAACAAACTATGCCATGAATGTGGCCATAAGATTGATCATTTGGCTTGAAAGCCATGAATCTTCACACTTGATAGCTCATTTCTGAGAACACTTTTTTAAAATAATTACTGTATTACAAGTTTATTATTTTTTCTAGAAACTTGGTCACATATAGTGACACAATGCGGAGGTTTTCCATTTTTTTTGATTTTTTTGAATTTTTTATGCCCGTTTCAAAATGCGGTCAAAACGGCGGGAATGACCGTTCCTTGGTAGTGGTTGAATCTTGGAATTTTTTTGGTGTTTCTCTGATTAACTAGATACTTATGTACCTAGAAATGATTTTTAGAAAAAATAAAGAGCAAACTACGAGGCAGCTACAGTTAAAATTTGACCCGCTTCCAACTGAATCGGCGGGAAATTGTCTTTTTCACCAGAGGTGGATCAAAACTTTTGACACCCAACCATTTGGTCAATTGTGCATTAAATATGTCCTAGTATTTTAGAAAAATGATTTGGTCCAATTTTGCAACAATTATTTGGGAGGCCCTTCACAAAAAAACCTCTTTTCGGGCACTCGGAAAATGGAAAATGAATTTTCCGTGCAATGAAAATGAAAACTCCCTTAGGCAACATTGTTTGGAATTCCAAGATGCAACCTTGTGCACAATATGTGATCATTTGAAAAAACTATGCCATGAATGTGGCCATAAGATTGATCATTTGGCTTGAAAGCCATGAATCTTCACACTTGATAGCTCATTTCTGAGAACACTTTTTTAAAATAATTACCGTATTACAAGTTTATTATTTTTTCTGGAAACTTGGTCACATATAGTGACACAATGCAGAGGTTTTCCATTTTTTTGATTTTTTCTGAATTTTTTATGTCCGTTTCAAAATGCGGTCAAAACGGCGGGAATGACCGTTCCTAGCTAGTTGTTGAATCTTGGAATTTTTTTGGTGTTTCTATGATTAAATAGATACTTATGTACCTAGAAATGATTTTTAGAAAAAATAAAGAGCAAACTACGAGGCAGCTACAGTTCAAATTTGACCCGCTTCCAATTGAATCGGCGGGAATTTGTCTTTTTCACCAGATGTGGATCAAAACTTTTGACACCCAACCATTTGGTCAATTGTGCATTAAATATGTCCTAGTATTTTAGAAAAATGATTTGGTCCAATTTTGCAACAATTATTTGGGAGGTCCTTCACAAAAAAACCTTCTTTCGGGCACTCGGAAAATGGAAAATGAATTTTCCGTGCAATGAAAATGAAAACTTCCTTAGGAAAGATTGTTTGGAATTCCAAGATGCACCCTTGTGCACAATATGTAATCATTTGAACAAACTATGCCATGAATGTGGCCATAAGATTGATCATTTGGCTTGAAAGCCATGAATCTTCACACTTGATAGCTCATTTCTGAGAACACTTTTTTAAAATAATCACCGTATTACAAGTTTATTATTTTTTCTGGAAACTTGGTCACATATAGTGACACAATGCGGAGGTTTTCCATTTTTTTGATTTTTTTTGAATTTTTTATGCCCGTTTCAAAATGCGGTCAAAACGGCGGGAATGACCGTTCCTAGCTAATGGTTGAATCTTGAAAAACTTTTGGTGTTTCTCTAATGAAATAGCTACTTTTGTACCTAAAAATGTTTTTTGGAAAAAATCACGAGCAAACTATGAGGGGGTTGCAGTTCAAATTTAACCCGCTTCCTGCTGAATCAACAAGAATTTTTTTAAATGACAAAAAATAGCTAGAAGGATGGGAAATGCATACAAATTGGTTATCACCCATACAAATTGATCTTGAGCTCACTGTGATTGATGAGGTGAGGACTGGCACTTCTTCAGTGAGACTGGTGCTGGGAAGCATGTACTACTTGTTGCAGCGTTACCCTTCTAAGTTTACCGGGCTCGATAAGGCATTAAGTGTCTTTAAGATTGCTGTTAGGACAATACTGCAATTCAGGTTGTGAGCATATCACTTATTCCTGAGCAGAATGGTAGTATTTGCTTTAAGCAGAGTAGAAAAATGTTCAGTATTAATTTGTTGTGTATATACGAGTAGCTCAAAAATTGTTGCCAAAAATAGAATAACTCATGTCTTGCTTGAACTAGACAAGGAAGACCCATTGATCTTTCCTTGAGATAGATTGTCTTTGTCGCGTAAGGACTATAGATAATTTGGATTAAGACATGGCAAAGCTACAAGATATAGAGTACTGTTTTATTTGGTCTAAAATAAATACACGGACAAACTTTTTCACATATGTAATTTGTATGTACCGCCTCATAAACCATTTATGTTTCATAGAATGGATGGTCCATCATGTGAAAGCATCACACGGTATTGTAGTCATCGATGAAGGACTTATGTTGGTGTCCAATGACTCGAAAATATGAAAAATTAATCTATTTTGCAGCTGGTTATTGATTGCTGGTTAGAGAGGAACGACTACAATGGTTGTCTACAAGATGTTTTTAGTTCATATTTCCTGGTTGATGGATTCAAACCTGTGCAACAACATAAGTTTGATGTGCTCTGTGATCATGTATGCAGGACGAGAAGTACCTGGGGAAGATGAAGCAGCCGCACCTGGACAACATCCTTCTGTTGGGAACGGAAGGGAGCTATTCCAGAAGTAGGTGCAGCTGTAGGTGATCAGACGTCGATCTGTTGGGAACGGAAGGGAGCTGTTCCATGCACCGAATCTGATTTTGAGCCATGGCCGCCATGGACAACACTCAGGATATATATGCCTTTCTTATCATATAATATATTGTTTGTTTCCCTTGCTGAAATAGTGTGCCTACCAGTATTATGTGTTGGCTTAGTTCCATTTTGTGTTGCTTCATCCTGGCAGTTGTCGTGCTCCTAGTGTCCTTGTAAGACAAGTTTACATATCCGTTGTAAGAAATGTTATTACATATACCTATTGAGCTTGCGCGTTGTTTGTTATACACCAAAATTGCTTTACATATCCATTCTGGATGGTCGTCACATAGGACTGCATGAGCTCTATTGAACCTGATTTCTACTTGTACAAGTTATGCCACATCGGAAGATTGCCTTTTGCATTTACGCTTGCTATAAGTGTACTCATGTTATGTCCTTATGTCTGATGCATGTATCATGTGACACACACATTAGTAAACCTGAATTAACTTTGACATAGTTTCTCTGTTACAGTAGATGGAAAGATGAATAGCTAGTGTCGGTTTAATTCAATCATGCACCTGGTAGTTTAATAGGAACTATTGATTGAATATGAATGTTATTCCTTATACTCAAATGCAACTTCGATCTTCTATAACTTTAAATGATGGTTTTTAAACCTTGTCATGTATGTGAAACATTCCATGCTCGTTTGCTGCTAAGTTTGTCATATGTGCCAGTTCAATTCCCAATTTTGATGAATAGCCATATTCTAGATAAGTAGAATGATCTGGTTAAAAATAATAATAAGTAGAATGATAATATACTGGTGTATCTTTAGTTTTTAGTTTAAAAGTACTCTGTAATGTTTCTTCTATCAGTGACATACCTCTTCTTCTCTTTTGAATGCTCAGATCTTTTGCATCAGCCTCTAAGGGAGAAGCGGGAGTTGGAGAAGAAATCATTCCATTAGGAAGATTACATGTTTGGTTGCTGTGAAGTACCAGATAGGCTAGTTCTATTTTTTCACGATCCTGGAGTATTTCTGATTCACCTTTTGTAAAAACTTAGTTAGCCCGCAGTCAGTCAGTAGTAGCTCAGCCAGCCAGCCAGCCTCAAATAGTATTGCTGGAATGAATGGTTGTAATATAATAACATTGCACGCTGCTTTGAAATTGTATCAGAACTGGGCTAGGCCCAAGATAGCTTGTGGTTTGATGTGTTGTAATGTCAATGGCATAACATTTTTTTTGGATTGGATCAATTTTTTCGGAACTGGGCTAGGCCCAAGTTATATTGGACAATTATTTTTGAGGGAAAACATGAGAGGCCCAGCAAAGAAATGGCCCAGAAAAATACATGATAAAAAAGAAAACCTGCTGTTAAAAGGGCCATGCAAAGAAATCAAAGGCTGAATTGTTGGGCCAGACCCATGTAGCTAATAAAAGCACAGGAAAAAAATACATTAAAAAGGCCGAATTGTTGGGCTAGGCCCATGTAGAAAACTGAATTGGACCGGGCTGCATCTTGTGCCACATCAGCTTGCCACGCTGGATGCCTACGTGGCCTGGGGAGGTTGCTAGTGACCAAAACGCCATAGTGGACATATTTTGGTCATAAACGTTCACGACCATTCCAGAAGAAAGGTCGCTATAGTCAGTTTACGACCGCCAGCTTTTGACCTTCTGTTTTTTATCACAAAAAGGTCGCAAATGAAAAACCATGACCTTTCAGTGACCAATAGTGGTGGTCACAAGTTGACATATTTCTTGTAGTGGAGCATCCTGTTTTGTAGCCAACGGGAAACGCAGCCCCTATGCTTTTGCTGGGCAACATGCATGATCTGCATGCCCAATGACGCGCGCACTGCGGCCACCTCCCACGCTCCTCTAACCACCTAGCTCTCACGTACCACCATGCCACACACATGCGGACACACGCACGCACGCACACACTACACACACGCCATGCTGCTGCTGCGTCCCGCGCGCACCCAACGCGCCCGACGAGGCCGGCCGCACTAGCGCGTCTCGCACGTCCCCCGCGCATCTGACGTGCCCGACGAGCCCGACCGCACCAAGCCGTGGCTTATTCCAACAACACCAGAGGCAAAGATTACTGCATTGCAGTTCCCCTCCATGGAGCTCCAGGGATGGAATGAATCATTGCATGCGGAAATGTACCAGCTATTGTGGTCCAGAGGCACAACTCCTGCACCAGACCTGCCTAGCTCGGAGAAGATAGTTGCATCAGATGGTAGAAGAATGGTACCCGACGGTGGCGGCGACCAAGAGGAGCTTGATGCTAGAGGGTCTCACCCTATGAACTCTACTTGTTTCTCTTGATGCTAGAGGCGTCGTGCAGAAAGGGTTGTTTAGGCCATGTTCCTCTTCCCCTGAAGATATCGCTGGCCGCCTCGTTCCTCAGAGCTGCCGGTGTGGGGTGGGGTTCTCATCGGCGGCGACCCACTCCGCCCCCCCTTCGACGACGCTGAGTTCTACTGCGGTAGAAGTAGAACCAACACTCCGCAGCGGCAGCACCCCCAAAGATGGCGACGCCGGCCGAGCGGATCACTACCGGAACAGGGCGCTACCCCGACGGCCAAAACAATGACGACAGCCCCCGTCGGCTTCTGCGGATATATGCCGACAGCCTGGATCTGGCCGTCGGTGTACAATAGCCGTCGGGTTACGCAGAGCTAAACTGACGGTGCCCGTCGGCATAGAATAGCCGTCGGCCTAGCTGAATGTACGTCGACAGCTGCCGTCGGCTTACAAAGGCCGTCGGCATAGCCGTGGGCCCGGCACCCCCCTGGCTAACATCGTTAGAGCTATGCCGACGGCTGAGACGGGGGGGGGGCATAGGTCCGCAGGCCACGTCATCGATCCAGGCCGCACCGTGCAGAGGATATGCCGACGGCTGCCGTCGGCATATCTGCCACGTCAGTGATCCGCGGCACGCCGCCCGCCGGCTAAACCCTTGGCGGATCTATGCCGACGGCTATGCCGTTGGCATAGTTAGATTTTTTTAACATATTTTTTATGCTTTTTTATGTATTATTATATCAACTAACATGTAGCATGTTAAATATAAACATACATATGAATATATATGTAGTTTGTATTTTTTTCATATATTATGAATATATATATATAGTTTGTATTTTTTCGAGCACGTTAATAATGTGCGGTCATGTTGTTTTAAATATAGATCCTTATATTTTATTAAAATCAAAAACAGCTATGCCGACAGAAGTTTTGTAGCAGTTGCAAACGCCCGACACCCGTCTCCAGAGTGTGACCCCCCTCACGTCCGCGGTGTGCCCCCCCTCATGGACGGCGCCGCCGCCGGCACCTAGAGGGGGGAAACGGACGCGTCGGGTCTACACAGAGTGGATGTAGCTGTGGGTTTGGCCCGGATGTTGGTCCCGGGTGTACCTGTGGGCCGCACTGACACAACCGGGTGGAGAGGTGCACTGGTCAAAGCCCGTCCGTGGGAAGTCAAAGGGCTAGATCTCGTGGTCAACCGCTCCAGGGTTAGGCGGGACGGGGGCCCTGGGGTGTAGGAATGCCACCGGAGCGTCATACCGAGCCCTCATACATGCGGGGTGGTGTTGTGGCATGTCCGAAGAGGCGGCACGCGTCTCCGGTGTGTGGCCCCCCTCACGGACGGCGCCGCCGCCGGCACCTGGAGGGGGGAAACGGACGCGTCGGGTCTACACGGAGTGGATGTAGCTGTGGGTTTGGCCCGGATGTTGCTCCCGGGTGTACCTATGGGCCGAACTTGACACAACCGGGTGGAGAGGTCCACTGGTCAAAGCCCGTCCGTGGGAGGTCAAAGGGCTAGATCTCGTGGTCAACCGCTCCAGGGTTAGGCGGGACGGGGGCCCTGGGGGTAGCAATGCCACTGAGCGTCGTACCGGGCCCTCATACATGCGGGGTGGTGTTGTGGCATGTCCGAAGAGGCGGCACGCGTCTCCGGTGCGTGGCCCCCCTCACGGACGGCGCCGCCGCCGGCACCTGGAGGGGGGAAACGGACGCGTCGGGTCTACACGGAGTGGATGTAGCTGTGGGTTTGGCCCGGATGTTGCTCCCGGTGTCCCTATGGGCCGAACTGACACAACCGGGTGGAGAGGTCCACTGGTCAAAGCCCGTCCGTGGGAAGTCAAAGGGCTAGATCTCGTGGTCAACCGCTCCAGGGTTAGGCGGGACGGGGGCCCTGGGGGGGGGCAGCAATGCCACCGGAGCGTCGTACCGGGCCCTCATACATGCGGGGTGGTGTTGTGGCATGTCCGAAGAGGCGGCACGCGTCTCCGGTGCGTGGCCCCCCTCACGGACGGCGCCGCCGCCGGCACCTCGAGGGGGGAAACGGACGCGTCGGGTCTACACGGAGTAGATGTAGCTGTGGGTTTGGCCCGGATGTTGCTCCCGGGTGTACCTATGGGCCGAACTGACACAACCGGGTGGAGAGGTCCACTGGTCAAAGCCCGTCCGTGGGAAGTCAAAGGGCTAGATCTCGTGGTCAACCGCTCCAGGGTTAGGCGGGACGGGGGCCCTGGGGGGTAGCAATGCCACCGGAGCATCGTACCGGGCCCTCATACATGCGGGGTGGTGTTGTGGCATGTCCGAAGAGGCGGCACGCGTCTCCGGTGCGTGGCCCCCTCACGGACGGCGCCGCCGCCGGCACCTGGAGGGGGGAAACGGACGCGTCGGGTCTACACGGAGTGGATGTAGCTGTGGGTTTGGCCCGGATGTTGCTCCCGGGTGTCCCTATGGGCCGAACTGACACAACCGGGTGGAGAGGTCCACTGGTCAAAGCCCGTCCATGGGAAGTCAAAGGGCTAGATCTCGTGGTCAACCGCTCCAGGGTTAGGCGGGACGGGGGCCCTGGGGGTAGCAATGCCACCGGAGCATCGTACCGGGCCCTCATACATGCGGGGTGGTGTTGTGGCATGTCCGAAGAGGCGACACGCGTCTCCGGTGCCTGGCCCCCCTCACGGAAGGCGCCGTCGCCGACACCTCGAGGGGGGAAACGGACGCGTCGGGTCTACACGGAGTGGATGTAGCTGTGGGTTTGGCCCGGATGTTGCTCCCGGGTGTACCTATGGGCCGAACTGACACAACCGGGTGGAGAGGTCCACTGGTCAAAGCCCGTCCGTGGGAAGTCAAAGGGCTAGATCTCGTGGTCAACCGCTCCAGGTTTAGGCGGGACGAGGGCCCTGGGGGGTAGCAATGCCACCGGAGCGTCGTACCGGGCCCTCATACATGCGGGGTGGTGTTGTGGTATGTTCGAAGAGGCGGCGCGCGTCTCCGGTGCGTGGCCCCCCTCATGGACGGCCCCGCCGCCGGCACCTCGAGGGGGGAAATGGACGTGTCGGGTCTACACGGAGTGGATGTAGCTGTGGGTTTGGCCCGGAAGTTGCTCCCGGGTGTACATATGGGCCGAACTGACACAACCGGGTGGATAGGTCCACTGGTCAAAGCCCGTCCATGGGAAGTCAAAGGGCTAGATCTCGTGGTCAACCGCTCCAGGGTTAGGCGGGACGGGGGCCCTGGGGGTAGCAATGCCACCGGAGCGTCGTACCGGGCCCTCATACATGCGGGGTGGTGTTGTGGCATGTCCGAAGAGGCGGCACGCGTCTCCGGTGCGTGGCCCCCCTCACGGACGGCGCCGCCGCCGGCACCTGGAGGGGGGAAACGGACGCGTCGGGTCTACACGGAGTGGATGTAGCTGTGGGTTTGGCCCGGATGTTGCTCCCGGGTGTCCCTATGGGCCGAACTGACACAACCGGGTGGAGAGGTCCACTGGTCAAAGCCCGTCCGTGGGAAGTCAAAGGGCTAGATCTCGTGGTCAACCGCTCCAGGGTTAGGCGGGACGGGGGCCCTGGGGGTAGCAATGCCACCGGAGCGTCGTACCGGGCCCTCATACATGCGGGGTGGTGTTGTGGCATGTCCGAAGAGGCGGCACGCGTCTCCGGTGCGTGGCCCCCGTCACGGACATTGCCGCCGCCGGCACCTCGAGGGGGGAAACGGACGCGTCGGGTCTACACGGAGTGGATGTAGCTGTGGGTTTGGCCTGGATGTTGCTCCTGGGTGTACCTATGGGCCGAACTGACACAACCGGGTGGAGAGGTCCACTGGTCAAAGCCCGTCCGTGGGAAGTCAAAGGGCTAGATCTCGTGGTCAACCGCTCCAGGGTTAGGCGGGACGGGGGCCCTTGGGGGTAGCAATGCCACCGGAGCGTCTTACCGGGCCCTCAGACATGCGGGGTGGTGTTGTTGCATGTCCGAAGAGGTGGCACGCGTCTCCGGTGCGTGGCCCCCCTCACGGACGGCGCCGCCGCCGGCACCTGGAGGGGGGAAACGGACGCGTCGGGTCTACACGGAGTGGATGTAGTTGTGGGTTTGGCCCGGATGTTGCTCCCGGGTGTACCTATGGGCCGAACTGACACAACCGGGTGGAGAGGTCCACTGGTCAAAGCCCGTCCGTGGGAAGTCAAAGGGCTAGATCTCGTGGTCAACCGCTCCAGGGTTAGGCGGGACGGGGGCCCTGGGGGTAGCAATGCCACCGGAGCGTCGTACCGGGCCCTCATACATGCGGGGTGGTGTTGTGGCATGTCCGAAGAGGCGGACGCGTCTCCGGTGCGTGGCCCCCCTCACGGACGGCGCCGCCGCCGGCACCTGGAGGGGGGAAACGGACGCGTCGGGTCTACACGGAGTGGATGTAGCTGTGGGTTTGGCCCGGATGTTGCTCCCGGGTGTCCCTATGGGCCGAACTGACACAACCGGGTGGAGAGGTCCACTGGTCAAAGCCCGTCCGTGGGAAGTCAAAGGGCTAGATCTCGTGGTCAACCGCTCCAGGTTAGGCGGGACGGGGGCCCTGGGGGTAGCAATGCCACCGGAGCGTCGTACCGGGCCCTCATACATGCGGGGTGGTGTTGTGGCATGTCCGAAGAGGCGGCACGCGTCTCCGGTGCGTGGCCCCCCTCACGAACGGCGCCGCCGCCGGCACCTGGAGGGGGGAAACAGACACGTCGGGTCTACACGTAGTGGATGTAGCTGTGGGTTTGGCCCGGACTTTGCTCCCGGGTGTACCTATGGGCCGAACTGACACAACCGGGTGGAGAGGTCCACTGGTCAAAGCCCGTCCGTGGGAAGTCAAAGGGCTAGATCTCGTGGTCAACCGCTCCATGGTTAGGCGGGACGGGGGCCCTGGGGGTTAGCAATGCCACCGGAGCGTCGTACCGGGCCCTCATACATGCGGGGTGGTGTTGTGGCATGTCCGAAGAGGCAGCACGCGTCTCCGGTCCATGGCCCCCCTCACGGACGGCGCCGCCGCCGACACTTGGAGGGGGGAAACGGACGCGTCGGGTCTACACGGAGTGGATGTAGCTGTGGGTTTGGGCCGGATGTTGCTCCCGGGTGTACCAATGGGCCGAACTGACACAACCGGGTGGAGAGGTCCACTGGTCAAAGCCCGTCCGTGGGAAGTCAAAGGGTTATATCTCGTGGTCAACCGCTCCAGGGTTAGGCGGGACGGGGGCCCTGGGGGTAGCAATGCCACCGCAGCGTCGTACCGGGCACTCATACATGCGGGGTGGTGTTGTGGCATGTCCGAAGAGGCGACACACGTCTCCGGTGCGTGGCCCCCCTGACGGACGGCGCCGTCGCCGACACCTCAAGGGGGGAAACGGACGCGTCGGGTCTACAAGGAGTGGATGTAGCTGTGGGTTTGGCCCGGATGTTGCTCCCGGGTGTCCCTATGGGCCGAACTGACACAACCGGGTGGAGAGGTCCACTGGTCAAAGCCCGTCCGTGGGAAGTCAAAGGGCTAGATCTCGTGGTCAACCGCTCCAGGGTTAGGCGGGACGGGGCCCTGGGGGTAGCAATGCCACCGGAGCGTCGTACCGGGCCCTCATACATGCCGGGTGGTGTTGTGGCATGTCCGAAGAGGCGGCACGCGTCTCCGGTGCGTGGCCCCCCTCACGGACGGCGCCGCCGCCGGCACCTGGAGGGGGGAAACGGACGCGTCGGGTCTACACGGAGTGGATGTAGCTGTGGGTATGGCCCGGATGTTGCTCCCGGGTGTCCCTATGGGCCGAACTGACACAACCGGGTGGAGAGGTCCACTGGTCAAAGCCCGTCCGTGGGAAGTCAAAGGGCTAGATCTCGTGGTCAACCGCTCCAGGGTTAGGCGGGACGGGGGCCCTGGGGGTAGCAATGCCACCGGAGCGTCCGTACCGGGCCCTCATACATGCGGGGTGGTGTTGTGGCATGTCCGAAGAGGCGGCACGCGTCTCCGGTGCGTGGCCCCCGTCACGGACGGCGCCGCCGCCGGCACCTGGAGGGGGGAAACGGACGCGTCGGGTCTACACGGAGTGGATGTAGCTGTGGGTTTGGCCCGGATGTTGCTCCCGAGTGTCCCTATGGGCCGACCTGACACAACCGGGTGGAGAGGTCCACTGGTCAAAGCCCGTCCATGGGAAGTCAAAGGGCTAGATCTCGTGGTCAACCGCTCCAGGGTTAGGCGGGACGGGGGCCCTGGGGGTAGCAATGCCACCGGAGCGTCGTACCGGGCCCTCATACATGCGGGGTGGTGTTGTGGCATGTCCGAAGAGGCGGCACGCGTCTCCGGTGCGTGGCCCCCTCACGGACGGCGCCGCCGCCGGCACCTGGAGGGGGGAAACGGACGCGTCGGGTCTACACGGAGTGGATGTAGCTGTGGGTTTGGCCCGGATGTTGCTCCCGGGTGTCCCTATGGGCCGAACTGACACAACCGGGTGGAGAGGTCCACTGGTCAAAGCCCGTCCGTGGGAAGTCAAAGGGCTAGATCTCGTGGTCAACCGCTCCAGGGTTAGGCGGGACGGGGGCCCTGGGGGGTAGCAATGCCACCGGAGCGTCGTACCGGGCCCTCATACATGCGGGGTGGTGTTGTGGCATGTCCGAAGAGGCGGAACGCGTCTCCGGTGCGTGGCCCCCCTCACGGACGGCGCCGCCGCCGGCACCTCGAGGGGGGAAACGGACGCGTCGGGTCTACACGGAGTGGATGTAGCTGTGGGTTTGGCCCGGATGTTGCTCCCGGGTGTCCCTATGGGCCGAACTGACACAACCGGGTGGAGAGGTCCACTGGTCAAAGCCCGTCCGTGGGAAGTCAAAGGGCTAGATCTCGTGGTCAACCGCTCCAGGGTGAGGCGGGACGGGGGCCCTGGGGGTAGCAATGCCACCGGAGCGTCGTACCGGGCCCTCATACATGCGGGGTGGTGTTGTGGCATGTCCGAAGAGGCGGCACGCGTCTCCGGTGCGTGGCCCCCCTCACGGACGGCGCCGCCGCCGGCACCTGGAGGGGGGAAACGGACGCGTCGGGTCTACACGGAGTGGATGTAGCTGTGGGTTTGGCCCGGATGTTGCTCCCGGGTGTACCTATGGGCCGAACTGACACAACCGGGTGGAGAGGTCCACTGGTCAAAGCCCGTCCGTGGGAAGTCAAAGGGCTAGATCTCGTGGTCAACCGCTCCATGGTTAGGTGGGACGGGGGCCCTGGGGGTTAGCAATGCCACCGGAGCGTCGTACCGGGCCCTCATACATGCAGGGTGGTGTTGTGGCATGTCCGAAGAGGCAGCACGCGTCTCCGGTCCGTGGCCCCCCTCACGGACGGCGCCGCCGCCGACACTTGGAGGGGGGAAACGGACGCGTCGGGTCTACACGGAGTGGATGTAGCTGTGGGTTTGGGCCGGATGTTGCTCCCGGGTGTACCAATGGGCCGAACTGACACAACCGGGTGGAGAGGTCCACTGGTCAAAGCCCGTCCGTGGGAAGTCAAAGGGCTATATCTCGTGGTCAACCGCTCCAGGGTTAGGCGGGACGGGGGCCCTGGGGGTAGCAATGCCACCGTAGCGTCGTACCGGGCACTCATACATGCGGGGTGGTGTTGTGGCATGTCCGAAGAGGCGACACACGTCTCCGGTGCGTGGCCCCCCTCACGGAAGGCGCCGTCGCCGACACCTCGAGGGGGGAAACGGACGCGTCGGGTCTACAAGGAGTGGATGTAGCTGTGGGTTTGGCCCGGATGTTGCTCCCGGGTGTACCTATGGGCCGAACTGACACAACCGGGTGGAGAGGTCCACTGGTCAAAGCCCGTCCGTGGGAAGTCAAAGGGCTAGATCTCGTGGTCAACCGCTCCAGGTTTAGGCGGGACGAGGGCCCTGGGGGTAGCAATGCCACCGGAGCGTCGTACCGGGCCCTCATACATGCGGGGTGGTGTTGTGGCATGTTCGAAGAGGCGGCACGCGTCTCCGGTGCGTGGCCCCCCTCATGGACGGCGCCGCCGCCGGCACCTCGAGGGGGGAAATGGACGCGTCGGGTCTACACGGAGTGGATGTAGCTATGGGTTTGGCCCGGATGTTGCTCCCGGGTGTACATATGGGCCGAACTGACACAACCGGGTGGATAGGTCCACTGGTCAAAGCCCGTCCGTGGGAAGTCAAAGGGCTAGATCTCGTGGTCAATCGCTCCAGGGTTAGGCGGGACGGGGGCCCTGGGGGTAGCAACGCTACCGGAGCGCCGTACCGGGCCCTCATACATGCGGGGTGGTGTTGTGGCATGTCCGAAGAGGCGGCACGCGTCTCCGGTGCGTGGCCCCCGTCACGGACGGTGCCGCCGCCGGCACCTCGAGGGGGGAAACGGACGCGTCGGGTCTACACGGAGTGGATGTAGCTGTGGGTTTGGCCTGGATGTTGCTCCTGGGTGTACCTATGGGCCGAACTGACACAACCGGGTGGAGAGGTCCACTGGTCAAAGCCCGTCCATGGGAAGTCAAAGGGCTAGATCTCGTGGTCAACCGCTCCAGGGTTAGGCGGGACGGGGGCCCTTGGGGGTAGCAATGCCACCGGAGCGTCTTACCGGGCCCTCATACATGCGGGGTTTGTGTTGTGGCATGTCCGAAGAGGTGGCACGCGTCTCCGGTGCGTGGCCCCCCTCACGGACGGCGGCGCCGCCGGCACCTGGAGGGGGGAAACGGACGCGTCGGGTCTACACGGAGTGGATGTAGCTGTGGGTTTGGCCCGGAAGTTGCTCCTGGGTGTACTTATGGGTCGAACTGACACAACTGGGTGGAGAGGTCCACTGGTCAAAGCCCGTCCGTGGGAAGTCAAAGGGCTAGATCTCGTGGTCAACCGCTCCAGGGTTAGGCGGGACGGGGGCCCTGGGGGGTAGCAATGCCACCGGAGCGTCGTACCGGGCCCTCATACATGCGGGGTGGTGTTGTGGCATGTCTGAAGAGGCGGCACACGTCTCCGGTGCATGGCCCCCCTCACGGACGGCACCGCCGCCGACACCTCGAGGGGGGAAACGGACGCGTCGGGTCTACACGGAGTGGATGTAGCTGTGGGTTCGGCCCAGATGTTGCTCCCGGGTGTCCATATGGGCCGAACTGACACAACCGGGTCGAGAGGTCCACTGGTCAAAGCCCGTCCGTGGGAAGTCAAAGGGCTAGATCTCGTGGTCAACCGCTCCAGGGTTAGGCGGGACGGGGGCCCTGGGGGTAGCAATGCCGCCGGAGCATCGTACCGGGCCCTCATACATGCGGGGTGGTGTTGTGGCATGTCCGAAGAGGTGGCACGCGTCTCCGGTGCGTGGCCCCCCTCACGAACGGCGCCGCCGCCCGCACTTGGAGGGGTGAAACGGACGCGTCGGGTCTACATGGAGTGGATGTAGCTGTGGGTTTGGCCCGGATGTTGCTCCCGGGTGTACCTATGGGCCGAACTGACACAACCGGGTGGAAAGGTCCACTGGTCAAAGCCCGTCCGTGGGAAGTCAAAGGGCTAGATCTCGTGGTCAACCGCTCCAGGGTTAGACGAGACGGGGGCCCTGGGGGTAGCAATTCCACCGGAGTGTCGTACCGGGACCTCATACATGCGGGGTGGTGTTGTGGCATGTCCGATGAGGCGGCACGCGTCTCCGGGGTGTGCCCCCCCCCTCACGGACGGCGCCGCCGCCGGCACCTCGAGGGGGGAAACAGTGATAGATGGATCAGGCACTCGCATAGTTACCGGATCAGGCACTCGGTAACGGTACCCCTAAGTCAGTTGCTCCCCTATGTATCACCTTTCGCGAGACGATAGAAAATATTTATATCATAAAGAAGTGTTGCCCCCCCTCAATTTATTTCGAAATATTTTAACACAATGTACATTTTTTGTTAGTACAATTTAGCAAATATTTATATAATAAAGAAATGTTGCTGACCATAGAAAAAATTCGGTTCAGAAAAAAAATATAATTATAATTATATACCATGTATTATTTTTAATATAATTATATATCATGTTTCATTCAAAGAAAAAAATATGCCTACGGCTAAGCCGTCGGCATAGGTGCCACGTGGCGACCTCAGTTGTGCCGACGGCTTAGCCGTCGGCATAGGGTTCCCTTATCCACTCGGAGCGACCAGCGCGCAGCTAGCCAATCGTTCTTTCTACCCCACCCCGACCAGCGCGCCGCCGCAGCACCCCACGACCCCGACCTGCGCCGCAGCCGCCCCCCCCCACCCCGACCTACGCCACCGCTGCCCCCCCACCCCGACCTGGCGCCGCCGCCGCACGGCCCTCCCCTGCCGCCGCCGCACCTCCCACTCCCCTGCACACCCCCCCTGCCGCGTCGCTACCCCCGCCTCCACACCCGCCGTCGCCTCCGTCTCCACCCCGCGGTCCCGGCCTTCTCCCGACCCCGCCATTGGCCCGGCCTCTCCCCCGACCTCGTGCTGCCCCGGCCTCCCCCGACCCCGCGGCTGCTGCAGCCGGTCGCGGCCCCGGCCTCCCCCGACACCGCGGCTGCTGCAGCCGGTCGCGGCTCCAGCCGGCCCCGTCCCTCCCGTCCCCGACCGCCCCTGCCTCACCACCCCTCCACCGCCGCGCCCCGTGTCACGCCCCTCTCGGTGAGATACTTTTTTTTCTTCATTTTTTTCATTTTTTTGCTACTGTTGCATGGATGAATGAATGCATGGATGGATGTTGGATGTTAGATGGATGTTAGATGTTAGATGTTGGATGTTGGATGTTGGATGTTGGATGTTAGATGGATGTTAGATGATGGATGTTGGATGTTAGATTTTTATCATGATGATTTTGTCATTTGAGTTGTGCTCCAAAATTGGTATAAGATGAGTGGTTATTTTTATGATGATGATCTTGTCGAAAAAATTGAACCGGACAAAATTGGACACTTGACAAAAATTGAACTGGACAAAATTGGACACTTGTCAAAATTGAACCGGACAAAATTATGATATGATGAGTGGTTATTTAATCATGATGATCTTGCTAAAAAAAATTGAAGGACAAAATTTGACACTTGACGAAACATGATTTTTTTTCATAGTTAAAAGTATCAATGCTTAATGTGATGTGATGACCTAATTGTTTTTCACTCGGTGTAATTAACAGGATTTGTGGTGTTCCATCTTCGTGGAGTGATCGTCGACCTTGGAGGTGTTGGTCCAGGATCGTCCCTCCCCTTTGATCGACTACATCGGAGGGTGAGCAACAATTCCATGACCTCGTCCACTTTTTTCCATGTCACTAGATTGAATTTTCACATCAAGTCGCGTAACCTAGGTCTCCCGTCCGAAAGGGTTGCATCGATAAATATGCATTCAATTGCATATTTATCACCGCAGCTCTTTCGAATTGTCCAGCGCTTTCCACGGACAGCCCGAGGATGTGTAGATTGGGTACGTTGTTCATGCTCTACCCCGTTCCGAGATAGGATTGCGGCGGCGCCTCCCTGTTGTTCTCCGGATGCACATTCTCTCGGCATTTTGCCGAGACGTGTATTTGGAGAACAGCGGGGAGGTGCTGCCGAAATTTTGTCTCGGAATGGGGTAGAGCATGGACCGTACTCAATCTACACATTCTCGGGTGGGATTAGGACCCATCTTTACCTATTAGAGATGTAGGTGGATTAAATGTCGTTTCTCGTCAACCTTGTAAAAAATAAAATATTGATGTGGGTAATTTAAATGAATCATTAATTTTGTTGTGTGGCTTCCAATAAAGCAGAGATGGCAGATAATCAGTGGATGTATAGTGGGTTTTTCCGTCGGAATCAAGTAACAACAGAGTGGGTCGAGAGAACTGATGTGTTTTTGAAAGAGATATTCCGTAGTCCAATGAGGATGGTGCCAGAATGCCCGTGTGCCAAATGTGAGAGACGTATCCGCAGAGATAAGAGTGCGATGACTAAGCACCTTCGCACGAATGGATTTATGCCCAACTTTAATATGCCGATAAACTTTGCCCAGCTGGACCGTGGTAGAGAGGAAGTGATACGACAACGCGTCGCTGGTTATGAGGACGATGGGGTTAGAGACATGCTAGATGATGTCTTTGCTGCACAGCCGACACCTCCGTCACATTTAGCGAATGAACCGGAGGAGCCGGAGGAAACCGCAAAGGCCTTCCTGGAAATCTTGGCCTCGTCAAAGAAACCTCTCTATGAGGGTGCCAAGCTGTCTGTGTTGGATGCCATCTCGCAACTGATGGCAGTGAAGGCTGAGTACGGCTGTAGCCGAGGTTGCTTCGAAGCATTTCTGGGAGTATGGGCTAACAGCCTGCCCGAGGGCCATGAACTGCCGAAAACCATGTACGGTACGAAGAAAATCATGAAGGCGCTCTCCATGGACTATGAGAAAATACATGTTTGTCCAAAGAATTGCCTTTTGTTTAGGCATGAGTATGCGGATGACAACTACTGTAGGAAGTGCGGTTCCTCTCGGTATATTGAGGTGGTCGATAAGCATGGTCAGAAGCGGCAGCTAAAAATCCCTATGAAGGTTCTTCGGTATCTTGATTTTATAAAAAGACTGCAGCGCCTTTTCATCACCGAGGAGTCTGCCAAAATGATGAAGTGGCACAAGGAAGGGAAAAGGTACAATCCAAAAAAATTCTACATACATCAGAAGGTGAAGCATGGAAGTCATTCGATATAAAGTACCCGGAGGAAGCAGCCGAGGCTGGGAATGTCAGAATTGCTATAACAGGTGATGGGTTCAATCCATATGGTATGTCGTCTAATCCATACAGCTGCTGGCCCGTATTTGTTATTCCGCTCAATCTCCCTCCCGGCGCCATAATGCAACGCAAGACCATGTTCCTGTCGCTTATAATTCCGGGGCCTGAATATCCAGGGAAGAATTTGAGTGTGTTTATGCAGCCGTTGGTGGATGATTTGCACCATTCTTGGTACTTCCCGAGGTTGACATACGACTGGCATCTGCAGAAAAATTTCTTGATGAAAGTTTGGCTACAGTATTGCATGCATTACTTTCCCGGCTATGCCCTGTTCTGTGGATGGTGTACAAGTGGAAAGATGCCTTGCCCAGTGTGCATGCAGGCCTTGATTTTCATTTGGCTGAAGAAGGGTGGCAAGTATGTTGCCTTTGACCAGCATCGACAGTTCCTCCCTCCAGACCATCCTGATAGGGAAGACAAGAAGAACTTCACAAAAGGCAAAGTTGTCCATGAAGTAAACGAGATTCCAACGTTTTCTGGTGCGGATGTGCTTGCTCAGCTCAAAGCTCTTAAGCCTGCCGGTGAAGGCAAAGGCAAAGGCAAAGGCAAAGGCAAAGGCAAAGGTAAAGGGAAAAAAATGTTTTGAAGGATATGCTAAGATGCACAACTGGACTCACATTACCCCCTTCACGCAGCTTCCCTATTTTAAGGACCTCAAACTTCCATACAACATCGACGTGATGCACACCGAAAAGAATGTCGCAGAGTCCCTTTTTAACACGATCCTCAACATTCCTGATAAGACAAAGGATAATGTTAATGCTAGAGTCGATCAACAGAATATTTGTGATAGACCACGTCTTCACATGCAACCTCCCACAGGCAGTCGAAAATCTTGGTTCAAGCCAGATGCTGACTTCGTACTTAAAAAGGATCATAAGATGGAGGCATTCAAGTGGCTGAAACACGTCGTGAAGTTCACTGATGGTTATGCGTCGAATATAAGTAAGGGGGTCAATCTTTCAACGGGCAGAGTGACCGGGCTCAAGAGTCATGACTATCATGTATGGATTGAGCGGATTATGCCGGTGATGGTTCGGGGCTATGTTCCCGAGCGTGTCTGGCGTGTGCTTGCGGAGTTAAGCCATTTCTTCCGAACGCTTTGTGCTAAAGAAGTATGTCCTGAGAAGATAAAAGAAATGCATAAGAAGGCGCCGGAGTTGATATGCAAGCTAGAGAAGATCTTCCCGCCAGGCTTCTTTACTCCGATGACACATCTCATTTTGCACCTTGCGAACGAGGTATTGTTGGGGGGCCCTGTGCAGTATCGTTGGCAGTACGGCCCTGAGAGACAGAACAAGCATCTGAGACAGAAATGTGGAAACAAAGCTAAGATTGAAGCTTCCATAGCTGAGGCAGTTATCCTAGAGGAGGTGGCAGACCTCAGGACAGCCTACTATCCGGACCATGTTCCCACGTTGCACAATAAGGTGTCTCGATACAATACAGAAGAACCCAAGTATAAACCCAAGTTGCCTCTATTCATCGGGCAAGGTGGCAGGGCTGGATGCTCGACATCTTATGTCATGCCACGAGATGAGTGGGAGGATGTCATGTTCTATATCTTGCACAACATCAAGGAAGTTGAGGATGAGTGGATGAGGTAATACCTTTGCACCATTCTTTTAGTCAATTCATTATGTTCACTTTGCCTAGTTCTTATACCGCTTTTCTTATTGTAGTCGATTCGTTGAGGAAGAGTGGACGGGAATGCTGCCTCCTACTGAAGCGGAGGCACTTGCTCTTCTCCGAAAGGGTGCTGATGGAAGGAAAAATTTCGTTGCGTGGTTCATGGAGAAAGTAATATTTCACACTTCCCTATTACCCATTTCACACTTCCAATTAAACTCATGCACCCTATAATTTCAATTAAACTTGTAGGGAAATGATCCGAACGAATCAATGGATGAAGAATTGAGATGGGTTTCCATGGGTTTTGACCCTACCGTCATGACATGCCAAAAGTATGATGTGAATGGGTATCGCTTCCATACAGAGGAGCACCAGAACAGTCGGCCTGATCCCAAAACCATAAATACCGGAGTCTTCACCGAAGGAGATAATAATGTAGATTACTACGGAAGGGTAGGAAAAATATACGAGCTTACATTCAAATGTGGCCGTAAACACCTAAGTCTCACTGTGTTCAAATGCCGATGGTTCGACCCCAAAAAGGGTCTGAGACATACGCCTTCTGTTGGTTTAGTTGAAGTTAAACCATCAACCGTCTATGCCGGAGCTGATCTCTTTATCGCCGCTACCCAGGCCACACAAGTATATTATCTGCCTTACCCATGCCAGAAAGAGTACCTAAAGGGTTGGGAAGTTGTGTTCAAGGTGTCGCCACATGGTAAGCTACCAGACCCGAACGATGACGATTACTACAACATAAACCCCATGACATACGAGGGAGTGTTCTTTCAAGAGGAACATGATGACGTGGTCCGAAACAAGGAGGATGATGACTTGGGTTATGTTGACCTGGACCCAAACAACGACGGTGCATAGATTGATGGTGAGGCAGTTGTGAATCAAAGAGACATAATTATGCTTGAAAAGTTAAATGAAGACGCTGACGCTGACGATGGGGAAGAGCCTCCACCTCCGTCAGACAACGAAGAAGATATGCAGGATAGTGATGATGAGACCGGTCGACAAATATATTACAATAGTGATGATTCATATGGGTTCTAGAAAATGTATGTTCTTTTAATAATGTGCTCTTCCGTTATTAATGTCTTTCCTGTATGCTTGTTTTTTTATATCCTTACTAACTGTTTATTCTCTTCTCAATGCAGGTTTGCTAATCATGGGCAAGTCCAGCGGTGCCAGTTTCCTCAGTAAACTCAAAGGAGGACTTACTCGGAGTGGACGAGCCCACAAGGTTCCCTCCCGACTACGCGAGGATGGCACCTCACAGGGGGGTGGAGGGGTCGGGGGAGGAGACCCTAGAGGAGGAGGGGGTGGGGGGAGAGCCCCTAGAGGACGAGGAGGTGGGGGAAGAGGCAACCGGGCCAAAAAACTCCGGGCAGTGTCCGAAATAGGAGGGTCTTCTTCGATGCCCTCCTATGCTGATGCAGCTTCTGAGTCTGAGGAGGAGGAGTATATTCCTGATGTCGAGGAGGAGGAGGGTGAGGAGGAGGAGGCCGAGGAGGAGGAGGCCGAGGAGGAGGGTGAGGAGGAGGGCGAGGAGGGTGGAGGGGAGGTTGACCCCGAGTTGTGGGGTGACTTGCCACCGGGTGCTCCGCAGGGGTGGCTGCGTGGTAATGCCGGAGTACCTACACCACCTTCTATCGAGGCGGACAAGTGGCTCATTGAACCCGCGGGGACAGAGTAAGTGCATCTCAATCATACTTTCAACACATGACAACATTTTTTTATTGTACACATGGCAACCCTTTGATTCTTTTGCAGTAACTGGATCCTTCGCGGAAAGGGCCGTAAACCGAACGGCCTTCTCACTGTCCTGTTGAAGCAGTTTTGGCCTGGCCTATTCTGCCCGCGGCCAGACAGGGACCCACAGCTGCGTGTTTTGGCCACAAGCTGGGCCCACTACGAGGCTTGCAGCAACGCGGAGTACGGGACGGCCGCTAAGGCCGTGATCACCAAATTTTGGGTAAGTTCCCTTTTGAATCACTTGTCTTTAGTTTCGTTCATAGTTTATCATTGAATCACTCAACTCATGCCTTGTTTGCTTCTGGTTTATGCATGATTGCAGCAACTCTATAGAGTTCTTGACGAGCACAAGGCCAGAGCCGACGTGGTCTTACTTGCGTCTGCAAAGAAGAAAGCTCGTCAGTTGCAGTACGAGGTGCGTTGGGTTGCCGTCTCACAGTACTACCACATCTACCTGCAACAAAAGATGACCAAAACTCAAGCACAGAGGCAAAAAATTACCATGAGCAGGGAGCAGTTCATGATGGTAACTATTACTGACTTTTCATTGTTTCAAGGAGTCAACTATATGTTTCGTGCTCACATGTCATGCTTCCAAAATTTGCATAGGTTGTTCCTCGTTGGTGCTATGGAAGGCATGACGGATGGGCGTGTTTGGTGGATAGGTGGGTCGGTGACGATCCAGAGTTTGTTGCCAAGAGCATCAAGGCCCGGGCTAACCGTGGAAAAGACGGGACACACGGCCAAGGAAACAGGAACCACTGGGGCTTCAAGGCCATGAAGGTATATCTATATGAAAGATGCATTTTGGTTCTTCTTTACCGTCATGTTCTTATGTATGGCTAACTTCTGTTTGACGTTGCAGGAGGACAAGTTGCAGAGGCCGCTCTCAGACATGGAGTCGTGGAAGCTGGCCCGCGAGCGGAGTGATCGCAAGGAGGGCGAGAGCCAGTACTACGGCAACACCGAGCAACACCTGGAGTCTTACACTCAGAACTATCAGAAGTTGCATCCGGATGTTCCCGTTCCTGAGGTCGCCCAGTCTCAGATCGACGACACGGCGGTGGTGGCCATCCAGGGTAAGTCCCATGGCCGGTATCCGTGTTTCGATGGCTTGATCACTCCGTCGATCTCGTACACACGGCTTCGAGCTACCAACCCGAGCCCGTTAGAGAGTACGGGGCGTTCGCAGCCTCCCTTAGTCCGCCAACGTGCTGTAAGTACTTCCCCTTATCTTCTTTGTCTCTATCTTTCTTAGTTTATTTTCATCACTGCCCACTTAGAAACAACCTCAATTTTGTAGGCATATCAGGCCTTTCTCGAGCATAGGCATATTGAGGTGAGGGAGTACTTGCAACGAGTGAAGGCAAACGATGATTACAGCCGTCAAGTGATGGCGGTTAGTTTTGCCCTCTTAAACCAAGCTCAAATTTGCACTTTCATTCCTTCTGACTTTGTTGATCACGGCTTGTTTCTAAGTGGACTTGTTTAACTAACATCCAGGCTATGTTGGCGTCTTGGACTAACCGCACGGAGCCACCACAAGTTGGACCCCCACCACCACCTGCGGGAGACGCCCCACACATTCCCACGTTCGAGGAATGGCTGGCACTAGGCGGTGATACTCCGGTTAGTAAATTTGCCTAACTAATGACAAACTAGTTCTCGTTCATTCAACACTATCATGTCATATTTACCGTTAGAATCTTCTTTCAAACATGTAGGGGACCGGTGGCTCGACTCCTGCTCCGTCGACCCCAGTCACTCCGATCTGGCAGAGTGATGGTGGTCGCGGTGGCGGTTTTGGCGGAGGTGGACTTGGCGATGGCGGTTTTGGCGGAGGTGGACTTGGCGGTGGCGGTTTTGGCGGAGGTGGACTTGGTGGTGGTGGTGGTTTTGGCGGAGGTGGACTTGGCGGAGGTGATGGTTTTGGCGGAGGTGGACTCGGTGGTGGTGGTGGTTTTGGCGGAGGTGGACTCGGTGGTGCTTGATGTCGATGATGATTCCGTGTATGCGGCCGTTGTGCCATGTCTTTCATGTTTCAACTTTTATGCTGTTTCATGTCTTGCACTACTCTTATGTTCGTGGACTTTCGCCGGTGATGATCTTTAGATGATGAACTTGACTATGTTTAAATGATGTTGATGAACTGTCATATTTCATATTATTCTGTTTTGAAATGTTGTCAAATGAATTGGAAAAGAGAAAACAGGGGAAAAAAAACTATGCCTACGGCAAAGCCGTCGGCATAGATACGCTCAGGAGCCACCAGGAGGCGACACGTGGCAGGGCTATGCCTACGGCAAAGCCGTCGGCATAGATGTAAATGCCTACGGCAAAGCCGTCGGCAAAGCCGTCGGCAAAGCCATAGGCATAGCCCTGCCGCCAGGTTAAACCAGGGGGCGACACATGGCAAAGATATGCCTACGGCAAAGCCGTCGGCATAGATTTAACCTATGCCGACGGCTTTGCCGTAGGCATATCTTTGCCACGTGTCGCCTCCTGAGCCGCCAGCAGTTTTGACGGCGCCGTCCGTTGCCGTCAGACGGAAAACTACGCCGACGGCTAAACTATGCCGACGGCTGCGCCAGGGCCGTCGGCATACCCTCCTATGCCGACGGCATTATTATGCCGACGGTCTGACAGGAGTACGCTGACGTGATCTACACTGACGGGGCTATGCCGACGGCAGCCGTCGGCATAGATCTATGCCGACGGCTTAGGGGCCTATGCCGACGGCCCGTGGCCGTAGGCATAGACCGCGAGTCCGGTAGTGGATCCCTACCCCGTGCTGCGAATCGGTCTGCCCTCATCTGCTTGCTCGCTGCTGCAGCTTCTGTGTTTCCATCCGCTCTGCATTTCAGTTACCCGCACGCAGTTCTTCAGTTAGTTTCTTGGTAAGGTGCTAGATGCTACTGCTAGAAACCTGAAATCGGTTTGCCCCCCTTCCTTTGAGCTCCACCTCCTAGACCCGGAGTAAATTAGGGGTACATCGGTCTTGCCTTTTGTCATGCTCAAACCTGAAATACGTGCATGTTTCATAAAGGTGATGATGCACGGGCAGGGCAACAGACTCTTGGAGGATGTTGCAGGTGCTAGTACTAGTACTTTATTATTGCCTAAGTTTATATGTGAGTTGGCTACATCGCTGCACGTGTATGATAACTTGTCCATCAATAGTATCCCTGGACCTTCCCAAGGATCAGAATGGGCTAGCCTAAGATGGTGCCGCGTGTTGAGATGCCCCAGGTTACAAACAGTCTTCACTAGTGTGTCCGACAGCTTTCGGTGTCTGCAAATGTTATGGGCGTCCAAGCTCCTCTCTGCACTATACATCTGGGAGAGGCCAGTTGAAAAAAGTGACTTTCAATTCCAGATGCTCTTGCACCTGGACCACTGCCCCAGGCTCGTACATGTGCTCCCTTTCTCCATATGGATGACACAACCCTTCTCCATGTTGATGAAACACACCTTGTATTACCTGGAGACCCTCGAGATAGTGTACTGCGGTGACCTCAAGGAGGTATTCCCTTTGAGTCCTGAGCTTCAAGAGCAGGATAAAATTATAGATTTCTTCAATCTAAAGCGCATCCACCTACATGAGGTCCCCATGCTGCAGCGCATCTGTGGGCGCAGGATTTGTGCACCTAAACTCGAGACCATCAAGATCAGGGGCTGCTGGAGCCTCAAGCGTCTACCGGCCGTCGGACGCAACACCAAGCCACCGAAGGTAGACTGCGAGAAGGAATGGTGGGACAACCTAGAGTGGGACGGGTTGAAAGAGTACCACCATCCTTCGCTCTATGAGCCGACCCACTCGTTTGTACTACAAGAAGGCCCGGCTACCAAGAGGCACAGTACTCTGGTGAGCTTTACATCTGGTTCCATCTGTATGTATGTTCCTCGGTATGTACATTGTGCTAATAAACTTACTTTTGTGCTGAACCTCGTTACGCACTACTATCTTTTTTCTAAATAAAAAATCAGCCAGATACTGTAAGTAGTATGTGTGGTTAATCATTCATACCATTTTTTGGTTTATATGCTGCAGGTAATCCATCTCTTTCGTGGATTGACCTTGAGCTTCTTTCGACGCGGTATGTTTGATCGTCAAGCATGCAGTGCTACCTCCGACATGACTGAACTTTTCCTGCCGTGTGACTCTGTGCGTTGCTTGTCCTGCTTCTTTATTGATTCGTCTGTGGTATTCTCTTTAGTATGGTGTGGCGGTGCGGCTTCCAGTATGAATTGATTTGGTTTGGTTTGATCATATTTGCTTGGAGTTCTCAGGAATTGAGGAATAAAGCACAGTGAGCGTTCAGCTTCTGCAGACTAGCACAACTGAAGCTTTTCTGCTTGTGTGTGCGCTTCTTACCCTGCTTTAGTCTTGATTAGTTTGTGGTGTTCTCTACAAAAGCATCGCCTTGGTGCGACTTCCAGTTTGATTTGGTTTGGCTTGGTTTGATCATCTTTGGTCGGAGCTCTGGAGCAATTGAAGAATAAATCAGTGTGGGCACTTAGCTTCTGCAGCGTGAGCTCCTTAGGGCATCTCCAGCCGTTCGGCCCCCCAGGGCGCCTAAATAGAGCGGCCTGGGAGCGTGCCGGCGCTAGTTCGGCCCCTGGGGGCGACCTAGCTCCCAGTCACGCCCCCACGCGCCGGCCCCAAGATGCAGGAAATTCAAACTTGGTCGTTCCCGCTCTCAAAAGACGCCGCAAATCCGGCGATCGGACGTAATCTGGTGTTACAAAAAATAAAGGGGCGCCGTGCGCAACGAATCACTCGGCTTGGTCGGCTCCAGGCGTTGGCGGAGTCGGCGTGCGCGGGCTCGTCGGTGTCGCTGGGCTGCGTCGGCGCGGCTTCGGCACTGCTGGACGGCGATGTAGAGGCGCCGTCCGGGCTTGGCGTCCGTGTGGTCGTGGGCTTTATCGGCGTCGTCGGCGTTGCCGTCGGCAGCTCGTTCAGGATGAGGCCGCGCTGCACCAGGTACCACGCCTTGAGCTTCTCGTCGTTGCTCTGGAGCATGTCCGCCCCACTCATCAGAAAAGCCATGTCGGTGTTCCTCTTCTTCGCGGCGACGTTCGTCCGGAGCAGGTCGAGCTTGATGGCGTTGTTCTTCATAAGTGACGACAACTGCGCCTCGGTCTTCTCTTCGCGTAGGACGGCCCGGGGAGGCGTAGGAGGCGGGCGGCGAGTAGTTGTATGGAGGGTACTGCACGCCGACGAAGGCGGGCGAGGGCGTGCGCGTAGCGGGGTGACCATGAGGGAAGGTCACGTTTGGGTTGAACCCGCCGTGCGCGTCGCCGTCGGCGTAGCAGCCGGGCGACGATGAACCCCATGGAGATCCGGCGCCTTGCTGTCCCCAGGGCGCGTACTGGGCGTGGCTGACGACGGGTGGGTTCATCCCCGCCTGGTCGACCGATGAGGAAGACGCCGCCGTGCGCGCCGCGGTGTCGCGGGCCTTCTTGGCTATGGCCCTGTTCCGCCTGTCGGTGGTGACCGCTTCGCGCCGCTGAACTTCCACCCTCCACTCGGCGTTCGACAGGCCTGGTGGCTTCGATGGCGGCGCCCTCGGCTTCCTCGGCTTCGGCTGGGCCACGGCGCCACTCGCGGTTGCCGCCGCGCGCGGCATGGCGTACTTCTTCGGCCGCATGGCGTGCTTCTTTGCAGCGAGCGGGAGGGGGTTTGGCGGGAGGAAGGCGAGAGCGAGCGGGAGAAAGGGATAGAATGGCGGGAGGAAGGCGAGCGAGCGGGAGAAATGCGAGGGAAAAGTGTCAAGAAACGGCGGGAAAAGACCCTCGGGTCGCTTCCAGGGCGGGCCCACGCGCCTTTTTCGCTTGCGCCGGCTCCCCAAGCGCCCCCCAGGGCGCCGGGTTCGGACTGGGTCCGCCGGCACCAGTTTTGGCCCGAGCCGGCGAAAAACGGGCTTCTGGGGGCGCGACTGGGGCCTTTTTTTGTTGCCGGCGCGGCAAAATCGCCTGGGGAGGACCTGTTGGGGGCGCGGCTAGAGATGCCCTTAGTGCTGCTGTTGCTGCGCGCTCATTCTGCCTATGTGGTGGTGTTTGTTATGGTACTGATTGTAATTTCCAAGCACAAAAGATGATGGTGATGATTTGTGTGTGGGTTGTTGTTTGTTACAGTATGAATTAATTGTCAGCTATGCACTGATTGTGATTTGTAAGCATAAACGATGATGGTGATGATTTTTATTTTGTGTGGTGTTGTTTGTTTGATATGGTTATGAATATTCAGCTGGGATGCTGTTTGTTGCCAAGCCAGTTTTACACTCCATCGTTGCATCCCTATACTTGGGCTTGATGTGTGCTCTTAGTTGTTAGGACAGATCGATATAGTCTCGGATGTTTATGGAAGTGTACCCGTTTGGGCTGGGAAACAAATTAGTAGTACCGTTTTTGACTTGCAGTAACTGAAACAGGACTAGCGACGTAGCAAAGATAATCAAAACAGGATTATGCTCCAGCCTGAAATTTACCAAGGCTCACTCTATTGTCTAACGCGTAGAAGAGTAAAACTTCTCTAAAGATTTTTGCTTTTCCCCAGCAAGTCTATTATTTTCTTTTTACTCTTTTATTAAGATAAGGAGCCTATTATTCTTATTTAGTCGAGTACCAGCTCACTCTATTGTGGTCGAGAAAGGCATAAGCCTAATAAGCATCTAACCGACCCTTCTACAGAGATAGTTTAACTTGACAGAGGTACACAGGGCTCACCGTACTGTCCTTGCTGACAACTACTTGTATACAAGTAAGTACATTTCTTGGTATTTTTTAGGACATTTTCTTAGTGCAACTCAGAATAAGGCTGCTCCAAGATTTGGCTGGCTCGGAAGACGTGAACGTTGGTGTTAAATTACCGGCTCATGATCCTGCAGCTTTGCAATTTTTTGTATCCATCTTGTTCCTGCAGTTAGCGAAGTACGTACAATTAAGTAAAGGATTGATTTCTTCTTTTCATTTATTTGGCTACAACAGAGCTAAAGATTCTCTACATTGTATTGTATTCGTACCAACTGTTCAACTTAGAAGGGGACCTCCAGGCCTTCGACGCCATGCTATCCAAGATGAAATCTACGGCGTCTGGGCTTCTTCGGCTTTCTTTGAGGACGGCTTTCTAAATGCTCTTTTGGTGTCTGGTTTAGGCTGGCCTGCGTGCCATGTTAGGCCGCTGGCCTTGTAATGATTCTTTATCTTCTGCGCGCGTTACTTTGTTGGGTGCTGTTGTTGGTCATATACTCTGCCTGGTGGCTTTATCTATAAAGTCGGGCTCCCGCCTTTTCTCTAAAAAAAAAAAACTGTTCAACTTGGCCAAGGTATGTAACAAATCTGGCCTCACACATGTGCTCGATCTGTTTGTCTATTTCTTCAGATTTATTTATTATGTAAGCTAGCCTTTATTTATCGCCCCTTCTTGTATTTCAATGTATGTAGGAAGCCAGGAACAAAATGACGACTGGTCGACAATCAGTCTGAAGATTGTTGATGAGCTGGCTGTACATCTTAAGCCTCAAATGGAATTATTCTATAGTGGCTGGAGAGATCGGCCGATACAACCAATTCATCGTGTGAGCTGGGGTATTTTTACCCTCACAAAACGGTCTGCAGTTGTGCGTTTCTTTGGCGGTGGCATGGTGAGGCACTTGTCGTGTATACTCCGCATGCACTCGCATGCATGGCTACCTTGAAACAAATTTCTCAACGGTAAAAGAAACATGAAGATCATAGGGGTCATTTTCTCTTCAGCAAACAAATCAAGAGTGGAATTGATAGTTAGTATGTCAACACTTCGACACTACATCACAACCACCCTGCAGATTTACAAAATATGAAAGCCACAGAAACTATATAAGTTTCAAATGGAAGATGTTCAAAGCATTAAGCATGAGACACGACTATGTATAGAGGTAATCACAAATAGTAGCATCTCCCACACAGAAAACATTCAACGGAATATTACACGGTCGAAACATTAACGTGAGACGAGACTATGGTATCCAATTTGGAAATCATCATGGAAAAGATTATCGTTGCACTTAGGTCCATCTCATTTTTTGAAAGCAAACAAAGCCCATATGATTCTAATCATGGCCACAACCACTCAGACACGATCTCCTTTGCACCTAGGAGCTCGGTAACTATAGGCATGTTTGTTGGACCAGTCCACCAGAACATTGATAAACAGAGCAATTAACAAAAGGATACGCCAAGGAAATACTGTAGATATTCGTGGCGCAACGTCCAATGTCTGCGTCATGAGCTAGATTGATGGTCATTGTGTTAAGCTTTGGTGCCCATCTCAATGTCATTTTCACAAAATCAATCTCACCGTCCCCTCCTTTGAAGTTGTTGATTTCTACGTCTTTGAGATGAGTCAAGGAGATACTTTGGCTCCTCCAGTTCTTGGGCTCATCACAAGGACATTTTTCAAGACATTTTGACTGTAACATAAAAAACATTACAATGTATATTGAACAAGTTACTTAGAGAGATATATAAGCAACATGGAGAATTACCTTGGACCAGTCCCATAAAAAAACCTTAAGCCTCTGTGTAGCAGTCCGAATGTGATGCATCATAAGGAGACGCAGCACAAGTGGTCCTAAAACATGCCCCGTTACATTGAGATGCAGCTCCAAAACAGTAAAGTTGGTAGTTGGAAGTCTCTCCATCTCCCGCTCAAAGTTCAGCACTGCACCGAAACGATTCTACAAAACAACATAATTATTTAGCTTGAAGTATACTCTTTAGAATTGGTTTAGCTAGCAAATCTAATAGATTTAAAAAGTTGGCAAACAAGAGACATACATTGGTAGATATACGCAAAGAAAGAACATGGCAGCGTGGGGGGTGCAAACATGCATCTTCGTCTTCCTTGCTGCTCATCCCATCATTGTATTTATAGCTCTCTATGGTCTCTAAGCTCAGGCTATGAAGCGACCAAAAACCAAACATAAGTGCATTATATGTAAGCAACCACGAGAGCTTCTCAACATTTGGGGCCGAGATAGACACGCTAAGGTCTGAGCAGGAAAGAACATCAAGCTTCACTTGTTTAAGTAGAGGAGTCATGATTTGGATGCTCTGACATTTGGTGTCTCCATATACACTAAGAAAAAGCTCTTGCAGTGACTCCGAGTTGATTGTAACATCACGTGCGAACCTATCTGCCTTCACCTTGAGCACGCGTAGGCGTGGGCAGAAGGTAACCATTGTGACAAGGTTTAAGATGGTGCAGCCCGTGAGGCACAGCCTCTCGAGAGCCGAGAACTTTTTGGCTGGTAGCTGCGTGAAACGAAAGGCGTACAACTTCATCTCGATCGACGTGGCACAGTGAAACCAGGGCAGGTCGACATTAATGCATTTGAAAGAGTCATGGGTGAAAACGACCTCCTGTGGAGAGAGCCTTACCGCTGCGCGCAGAAGGGAGGCAAAGCGAAGGGTGTCGACATTGCGCCTCATATTAAATCTGCCGTATTCGATGCCAAGAAGGCACACCGTGAGGCCGAGCACCACGGCCGCCTCGAGTGTGGTGAGCGCAACTTCGAGCGAGTCGGGCTCGACCTCACGCAGGGCCGGTCCTAAGATTTTGGGGGCCCGGGGCGAAACGACAATCCGGGGCCTTTGGGGCCCTTAGTATAAATGCCTATTAATAATCATCGTATGTACATATAATTTGTATCAAAGAAAGTGCATCCAAAATGATTGTGCATATCACATAATGTATTACATATAGCTTCAAATATTTCTCCTAACATTCTGAGATGCAAAATCACTAGCTTCGTGCTCTTTCAGTCTTTCATTAATATGCCTCCAATCACAAAACCCATCATTCCCCATTGCACTCTTGCATTTATCAGAATTGAAAAGCTTACAGTGAAAACGAAACACTTTCTTTGTGTGTTTTGAAAAAACTAACCATTTCCTATCACGCACTGTCGTGGTTCTAAGCCTGACAGTAGAGTGGGGGGTAGGTATGGAGAGGCAAGGTCCTAGCTATGGAGAGGTTGTAAGCACAAAAGATGTACGAGTTCAGGCCCTTCTCGGAGGAAGTAACAGCCCTACGTCTCGGAGCCCGGAGGCGGTCGAGTGGATTATGAGTATATGAATTACAAGGTGCCGAACCCTTCTACCTGTGGAGGGGGGCGGCTTATATAGAGTGCGCCAGGACCCCAGCCAGCCCACGTAGGAGAGGGTTTAAGGTGAGTTAAGTCTGGGGCGTTACTGGTAACGCCCCACATAAAGTGCCTTTACTATCATAAAGTCTACTTGATTACATGCCGTTGCAGTGCAGAGTGCCTCTTGACCTTCTGGTGGTCGAGTGAGTCTTCGTGGTCGAGTCCTTCAAAACAGTCGAGTGTGTCCCTCGTTGGTCGACTGGAAGGCGACTTCTTCTAAGGGTGTCCTTGGGTAAGGTACTTAGATCAGGTCCATGACCCTACCCTAGGTACATAACCCCATCATTAGCCCCCGAATGGATTGAGGCTTCGAGTGAGGAAGGAGTTGATATCGTTTCCGATCAACCTTTGTGCTCTGGTCGTGCGTTGTCCTGGACCAAAGAATCTCTTCGTCGACAGTGAACAACTTGTCTTCAGTCGACTCGATCCATTCTATTCTTGCGTCGAGTGATCTTTCGGGCTTCGACGATCTCCGAGCGACGGATCGCCGGAAACCCCGTGTCTGATAGACTGATCTGCCGTTCGCGGATTCCGCGGGATGCGAAATTTGGGGACGCGCGCGAAGCGGGACGGCCCGCGGTGTTCGGATGGGACGGGACATAGACGCCTCGATCTCCGCGCCGCCTTTTTCGCCACGTATCCCGTCTGCATAACTGTTCCTGATATGATTAGATCGACCGGGCCCACCTGTCATCCACTCGGAAGGGACCTTATAAATGCGCCCGGCGAGGATTTCTGTAGTGCGCCTCAGTCATTCTCTCTCTCTCTCTGCTTCCTTCTTCCTCGCCCAGCGTGCTCGCTCTCGCCCCCGCACCACTTCCCTTCGCGCATCTCACCGGCAACCATGGCCAAGGAGAAGACGGCGGCGCTGGAGCGTGCGAAGAAGGCGTCGGCGTCGGAGAAGGCAAAGGGGAGATCCACCAGCCGCGGAGGGTCCTCGTCCAGATCCCGCCTGCCGAAGGGCTGGGTCCAAGGAGACTGGATCCAGTCGACCATCACCGAGAATGACCTCCTCGACATGGCCAACGAGGGCTTGATTCCTCATGGAGCTGCGAGGCTTCCGGGGAAGGAGTGGCAGCCCCAGCCAGAAGAGGGTGAGTGTGTGCTCTTGGCCACCCATGTTGATCGTGGATTTCCCTTGCCGCCGAGTGTTTTCTTCCGTGGCTTCTTGAATTTCTTTGGGGCGCAGCTCCACCACTTTACCCCAAACTCTATTGCCTATCTTGCCGCGTTCGTGTCCATGTGTGAGGGTTTCCTGGGCTGTCGACCGCACTGGGGTTTGTTCAAGCATATATTCACGTGTCGATCTCAGACCGTGAAGAAGGCGAGCCCAGGTGATGAGAGAACCCGAGTCGTCCAAATGTGTGGGGGTCTGGGGATCCAGGTGAGGAATAAGAGCACCTTCCCGCCCATGACCTTTCCCGAGTCCGTCAGAGGCTAGCAGTCGACTTGGTTCTACTGCCAGGTCCAGTCGACGCCAGGGCAGTCGAGTGGACTCCCTCCGTTTACCATGGACCGAGTGAACAAGCCCTCCCCTCTGAAGCTGATTCTGGAGGAGAAAGCTGACGTGAAGATGTTGATGGAGCGCGTGGTGCAGTTGGTTCGGGAGGGAGTGACGGGCATGGACCTCCTGGAGGTCTTCCTTAGGCGTCGCATCCAGCCCCTTCAGTTCCGGAGTCACTGCATGTGGTTGTACCGTGGGACCGAAGACGAGACTAGAGTCCATCCAGAAGCAGTCGACGACGTCACTCTGGAAAGATGGATGGTAGCCGTTACCGGAAACAAGGATAACCCACGCGGAGCCAGAAGGATTCCTCCACTCGACCACAACAGCGACCCAAACAAGGTACACTTGCCCTGCTCTCCACTGCGCTCTTGTCGCATTCATTTCTGTTTACCCTGCCGACTGGTCGACTGATCCTTGTCTGGACATCTGCTAGGCCCTCACCGAGCTGTACTCGATGCCCAATGGGGCACAAGCTTCGACTGAGGAGGGCGAGGCGAGCGGGGGCGAGAGCCAGGAAGAGGAGGAATGGGACTCGGATGTTGCAGAGGATGATGACGACGATGATGATGATGACGGTGATGAAGATGACGTCGAGGACGAGGAAGAAGAGGAGGAGGAGGTCGTACCACCGCGCTCAGAAAGGCGGTCGAAGCTTGTCCACGACCCTTCGACCGAACGTGGTAAGGGGGTTGCGACCGCCACTCAGTCGACCAAGCGCCCTCGGACCACCTCTCCGGTGCCGACTGAAAAGGCGCCGAAGCAGCCCAGGGCGGCCTTGTCGAAGCCGATCAAGCTCCTGCCGAAGATGAAGGTGTCCATCCCCACCATATCAGGGTAACCGTGCTGCTCATATTTTCTTATTTTGTGTGAACTTTGTCTCTGGTCGACGCTGAAGTTAGTCGACTGATCCTTCGGAGTTGCAGTGCTGCCACTTCTGAAACCTCGGCGCAGGGTTAATGACCACGAGATGGAGGACGCAGCAACTTCGAACCCAGGTACTGTATTCTTAACGCCGTTCTTAGTCGACTGACTCGCGATCTCTGATCCTGATTTTTCTCCGTAGCTCCACCCAATACTGTTATCAATCTCCCTGATGATGATGAGGATGAAGAGCCGCTGAAGCGCAGGAGGAGTCGGAAAGCGTCCGCCAGTAAGGTGCCTCAGGATGTGACAACGCCTGAGATTCTGACTGTGGAGGAAGAGAACACCACTCGACACACGGTGTCCTTCGCAGATCCATTGACGAGTGCTCAGCAGCCCTCCCTCTTCACGACGCACCACGTCCCAGAGGACCAAGCTGGCGCAGCGAAGGAGGCGATACGCCAAGCGGGAATCATGATGGAGCAGCTGAAGACCATCCGGGATGCGAGCCAGGCGGCTTATGACGCCAGTTCTGCCCTCCAAAGCAATGTCTAGGTCAGTCGACCATTGTTTGTTCTGTTGGATATGCTACCAAAAACTTTTCTTTTCCGGAATTTATAGTAGTCACCCACTGGGTGTGTCGAATAAACTCCGTGTTAGCGGGGGCACGCTGAGTGCACCCGCTGGGTGTAGTCCCCAAGGCTAAGGTCGACTGCTGGCAGTCGGCCTTAGGCTTTATGATGTCAATTTTTTTGTCTGTCGACTATGTCGGCCGGATTTCACAAACCGGTGGGGGCACGCTGAGTGCACCCACTGGGTGTAGTCCCCGAGACTGTGGTCGACTGCTTGCAGTTGATCACAGTCTTAGAGAATGCATCTCGCTCTTTTTTTTTCAGGTCGACTGGTCGACTTTGTCTTCAACAGGATTAGTGGGGGCACGCTGAGTGCACCCACTGGGTGTAGTCCCCGAGACTACGGTCGAATGCTTGTATTCGGCTGTAGTCTTAGAAACGTGTGTTTTTTCCTTTTTCACTCGGAAGTGAATTATATTTGACATTTAGTCGATTGGTTCTTCGCAGAACTCTTGTGATCTTGTGACTCGCTACTCTGAGCTGGAACACAAGCATACTCAACTCGAGCTGAGCCTGAAGCTGGTTCAGGAGAAGCTGACAAAGGCAAAGGAGGAGACCGAAGGTATGTTTGGTGAGACCCTGACGACTGCTTTCCCCTTGCTTGTTTCAAAATCTGATCTTGCTGTAACTTGCAGGTAAGGTAAGGGAGGCCCAACAGAAGAAAGGCCTTGAACTAGCTGAGAAGATCAAGCTTGCTGACGAGAAGTTAGCTTCAGTCACCAAGCTTGAACAAGATAATACCAATCTGAAAGCTGCTCTTGGGATCGCCAACAAGGAGATCAGTCGACTAAAAACTGATAAAGCTGCCCTGACCGACCAAGTCAGCAAATTGACTGGGAAGAAAACTGATCTGGAGGCCTTCCTGAGTAGTCTTGCCAAGAAGCTGTTTCTTATGCTTGAAGGTAAACCTCTATGCTTGGCAAACATTTCCAATTGTGGTTTTTCCATTCAACCATCCCCTTGACTTAGTGATCATCCTTGCAGAATTCTGTCAAAACTTTGAAGAAGAAACTAGCCGGCTGGAGCCAAACCTCGACCCCGTCAATTCTCCGGTGAACGACGAAGTTGCCATGGATGTTTTCCGACTGGAGTCTCGTGTCGCAGCTGTCGTGGACTATCTCGCAAGGCTGAAGGCCGCCACATCTCGCATCGACTCGACGCTTTGGCCTGAGGAGACACTTCAGAATGACCTTGAGTCGCTGATGGCCCGGTTGAACACGATCCCTGGTCGAGTGCAGGAATGGAAGAAGTCCTCGGCTCGGTGTGGTGCAGATGTTGCTCTGTGTCTGGCCCGGGTCCACTGTAAAGATGCGCGAGAAGAGAAGCTGGCGGCCCTTCGGGTGGCCAATACCAAGAAGCACGACTTCAGGTCCTTTATGGAAACTTTCCTTGCAGCTGCCACTCGGATCGCCGACGGAATTGACCTTGATGAACTCGTTGCTCCTTCCAGCCCTCCACAGGAGGGGTAAAAAACTTCTTCTGGCTCGACGCTTTAAATTTGCCTCGGTATGCCGAGTGGAATTGTAACCGATAAACCTTAACAGGCTTAACGCCTGAGCACTCTCGGTTCCTTTAGATATCGATTCAAACTTGAATTTGGTGCTTGAATATGATTGCCTTTGGCTCGAAATGTCCTTTGCAGGTTCAAAGCAAGGCGCCTTTACTGCGATCGACTTATTCTTCAGTCCACTTAGGCGAGCACTGGGCTGCAGCTAAGCCCCCGAGTGAAAGGTTTACTCTTCACTCGGCAGGATTTTGATAACTTAGGCGAGTGCTTCGACTGCAGCTAAGCCTCCGAGTGAGAGGGTTGCTCTACACTCGGTAGGATTTTGATAACTTAGGCGAGTGCTTGGACTGCAGCTAAGCCCCCGAGTGAGAGGGTTGCTCTACACTCGGTAGGATTTTGATAACTTAGGCGAGTGCTTGGACTGCAGCTAAGCCCCCGAGTGAGAGGGTTGCTCTTCACTCGGTAGGATTTTGATAACTTAGGCGAGCATAGGGCTGCAGCTAAGCCTCCGAGTGAGAGGGTTGCTCTTCACTCGGTAGGATTTTTATAACTTAGGCGAGCACTGGGCTGCAGCTAAGCCCCCGAGTGAGAGGTTTATTCTTCACTCGGCAGGATTTTGATAACTTAGGCGGGTGCTTCGACTGCAGCTAAGCCTCCGAGTGAGAGGGTTGCTCTACACTCGGTAGGATTTTGATAACTTAGGCGAGTGCTTGGACTGCAGCTAAGCCCCCGAGTGAGAGGGTTGCTCTTCACTCGGTAGGATTTTTATAACTTAGGCGAGTGCTTCGACTGCAGCTAAGCCCCCGAGTGAGAGGGTTGCTCTACACTCGGTAGGATTTTGATAACTTAGGCGAGTGCTTGGACTGCAGCTAAGCCCCCGAGTGAGAGGGTTGTTCTTCACTCGGTAGGATTTTTATAACTTAGGCGAGCACAGGGCTGTAGCTAAGTCTCCGAGTGGAAGGCTGGCTTACCACTCGGTAGGATTTTGATAACTTAGGCGAAACGGATTCACAGCTAAGCCTCCGAGTGGGAGTCTGGCTCACCACTCGGTAGGATTTTTACAAACTTAGGCGAAACGGATTCGCAGCTAAGTCACCCAGTGAGGGGAATTTTATTGGATAAAAATAAAAAGTGACAGATATTATGGAGGAACTATGACACTATTATTTCGAGGTCCATGAACTACAGAAGTACTTTATTGCAACTCATCCGAGTGATAAAACTTAAGTGTAAAATGGGCGGAGTAGTTCCGCGTTCCAAGCTCGGGGCTCGTCGATATTATGCTCGACGTTGTAAAGACGGTACGCCCCGTTGTGGAGAACCTTGGTGACGATGAAGGGGCCTTCCCAAGAAGGAGCAAGCTTGTGTGGTTTGTGCTGATCCACTCGGAGAACTAAATCCCCTTCCTGGAAGGCTCGACCTCTCACATTTCTGGCGTGGAAACGACGCAAATCTTGTTGGTAGATGGTCGAGCGGATCAGAGCCATCTCCCTTTCTTCTTCTAAAAGGTCGACTGCGTCCTGCCGCGCCTGTTCAGCCTCCGCTTCGTTGTAGATTTCAACTCGAGGAGCATTGTGGAGAAGATCACTCGGCAAGACTGCTTCAGCTCCGTAGACCAAGAAGAATGGAGTTCTTCCGGTCGACCGATTAGGTGTGGTCCGCAGCCCCCAAAGCACTGAGGGAAGTTCGTCTACCCAGGCTCCAGCCGCGTGTTTGAGATCACGCATCAGTCGAGGCTTCAATCCCTTAAGAATCAGTCCATTAGCTCGCTCTGGTTGTCCATTCGACTGCGGATGGGCGACTGAAGCGTAATCGACCCGTGTGCCTTGGGAGTTGCAGAAATCTCTGAATTCCTTTGAGTCAAAGTTTGACCCATTATCCGTAATGATGTTGTGCGGAACTCCATATCTGAATATTAGTTCCCTGATGAAGCTAACAGCAGTACCGGTGTCAAGGCTCTTGATTGGTTTAGCCTCGATCCACTTGGTGAACTTGTCGACTGCCACCAGTACATGCGTGAAACCACTTCGTCCTGTTCTCAAAGGACCGACCATGTCCAGTCCCCATACCGCGAAAGGCCAGACGAGTGGGATGGTCTTAAGAGCTGACGCAGGCTTGTGCGACATATTCGAGTAGAACTGACATCCCTCGCACTTATCCACTATCTCTTTTTCCATTTCATTCGCCTTTGGCCAGTAAAATCCGGCTCGGTATGCTTTGGCCACGATGGTCCGAGAGGACGCATGATGAGCACAGGTCCCCGAGTGAATATCATTGAGGATGAGTCGACCTTCTTCCGGTGTTATGCACTTCTGACCGACTCCAGTCGCGCTTTCTCTGTATAATTGTCCTTTGATTACGGTAAAGGCCTTAGATCGACGGATGATTTGTCGAGCCTCTTACTCATCCTCCGGAAGCTCTTTTCTCAGGATATATGCGACATACGGAACTGTCCAGTCGGGAATGACCACCAAAACCTCCATGATCAAGTCGACCACCGCTGGGACTTCAACTTCAGTCGGATCTGTGGCACTCTTGGGCTGTGGAGTTTCTTCGGTGAAAGGATCTTCTTTGACTGACGGAGTGTGTATATGCTCCAAGAACACACCACTCGGAATGGCTTCTCTCTTGGAACCTATCTTTGCTAGATCATCAGCTGCTTGATTTTTCAGTCGGGGTATATGATGGAGCTCCAACCCCTCGAACTTCTTTTCCAGCTTCCTCACTGCACTGCAGTATCCAGTCATGGCTGGGCTTCTCACGTCCCACTCTTTCATCACCTGATTGACCACTAAATCCGAGTCGCCATAGACCATCAGGCGACGGACGCCGAGTGAAATGGCCATGCGCAACCCATATAAGAGGGCCTCATATTCTGCCTCATTGTTGGAGGAATCAAAGTGAATCTGGAGCACATATCTGAGCTTATCTCCTCTGGGGGAAACCAGGACAACCCCAGCACCGGAACCATTCAACATCTTAGAGCCATCAAAAAACATGGTCCAATGCTCCGAGTGAACTTCAGTCGGCTGCTGCTGTTCAATCCACTCGGCAAGGAAATCTGCTATTGCCTGGGACTTAATGGCTTTCTTTGCCTCAAACTTGATATCAAGGGGAAGAAGTTCAATCGCCCATTTGGCCACTCGACCAGTTGCATCTCTGTTGTGCAAAATCTTTGATAGTGGAGCGTCGCTGACGACTGTGATGGAATGATCAGAGAAATAATGAGCAACCTTCTTTGTGGTCATGTATATTCCATACACAAGCTTCTGATAATGAGGATATCTCTGCTTGGATGGAGTCAAGACTTCAGACAAATAATACACTGGGCGCTGAACTTTGAGAGCTTTTCCTTCTTCTTCCCGCTCGACCGTTAGCACAGTACTGACGACTTGTCCTGTGGCTGCGATATAGAGCAACAGAGGCTCTTTGCTGATTGGAGCAGCAAGCACCGGCTGGGTGGAGAGCAGAGTTTTGAGCTCGGCAAACGCTGCATCAGCTTCTGGAGTCCACTCGAACTTGTCTGTCTTCTTCATCAGTCGGTAAAGAGGCAATGCCTTTTCACCGAGTCGTGAGAGGAATCGACTTAATGCGGCCAAGCATCCAGTAAGCTTCTGGACATCGTGCACTCGCACAGGGCGTTTCATTCGGAGAATAGTGCCAATCTTTTCTGGGTTAGCGTCGATTCCCCGTTCGGAAACAAGAAAACCGAGTAACTTGCCACCAGGAACTCCAAATGTGCACTTTGATGGATTGAGCTTGATATCATATCTTCTGAGGTTGGCAAATGTTTCGGCGAGATCAGCGAGCAGGTCGGAACCTTTTCGTGATTTGACAACAATATCATCCATATATGCTTCCACATTCCGACTGATTTGAGTGAGTAGACACTTCTGAATCATTCGCATAAATGTGGCTCCGGCATTCTTGAGGCCAAATGGCATGGTGATATAGCAGAAGCACCCGAATGGAGTGATGAAAGCTGTTTTTACCTCATCGGGTCCGTACAGACGGATCTGGTGGTACCCGGAGTAGGCATCTAAAAAGGATAGCCTCTCGCATCCCGCGGTCGAGTCAACAATTTGATCTATGCGAGGGAGAGGAAAATGATCTTTCGGGCAGGCCCGGTTGATGTGCTTGAAATCAATGCACATTCGGAGCGACTTGTCCTTCTTGGGGACCATGACGACATTAGCGAGCCACTCGGAGTGGTATATCTCTCGGATAAATCCTGCCGCCAACAGTCGAGCCACTTCTTCGCCAATGGCTTTTCTCTTCTGGACGGCGGACCGCCGAAGATGCTCTTTGACTGGTTTTGCAGATGAGTCGACTCTTAGGCGATGCTCAGCCAGTCCCCTGGGAACACCTGGCATGTCAGCGGGCTTCCATGCAAAAATGTCCCAGTTCTCACGGAGGAACTGGATGAGCGCTTCTTCCTATTTTGGGTCGAGTGTTGTGGAGATGCGGGTCGGAGCTGCATCGGGGTCGGTCGGGTGAATGTGGACAGGCTTCGTCTCACCGGACGACTGGAATGCAGACTCTGTGGTGGGTTTCTTTGATCGCAGCAAGTCACTCGGATCTGCGTTTTGCTTGTATTCCTCGAACTCGACCGCTGTCACCTGGGAATCAGCAATCTTGGAGCCCTTCTGAAAGCACTCTTCTGCCTTTTTCCTATCACCGGTGACAATGATCACTCCTTTGGGGCCGGGCATCTTCAATTTGAGGTACACGTAACATGGTCGAGCCATGAACCGTGCGTAAGCTGGTCTCCCCAAAATGGCATGATATGCACTCTGAAAATCCACGACCTCAAACGTCAACTTTTCTTTGCGAAAATGTTTCGAATCACCAAACACCACGTCCAGGGCTATTTGGCCGAGTGACTCGGCTTTCTTTCCTGGAATAACCCCATGAAAGCTCATGTTACTAGTGCTCAGTCGGGACATCGGAATGCCCATTCCTTTCAGTGTGTCTGCATATAACAAATTCAGCCCGCTTCCACCATCCATCAGCACCTTTGTCAGTCGAGTGCCTTCGACAACTGGATCGACCACCAAAGCTTGCCTCCCAAGGGTGGCAATATGAGTCGGGTGATCAGATTGGTCGAATGTGATGGGTGTTTGAGACCATTTCAGATAATTTGCTTTCGCTGGGGCAACCATGTTCACCTCTCGGTTAATGACTTTCAGTCGACTCCTGCTTTCCACATCTGCAAAGATCATCAGAGTGGAGTTGATATGCGGATATCCTTCCTCACTGTCCTCCTTGTCTTCGGCCTTGTCCGACTCCTTCTCCTTGTCCTTAGACTGTTTTCCTTGAAACTGCTGGATCAGGAGTCGACATTGGCGAGTGGTGTGCTTCGGGTAAATGATATTCCCCTCTTCGTCTTTCTTCGTGTGAATGTGACATGGCATATCCATCACGTCATTCCCTTCTTTATCCTTTAACTTCTTGGGGCTCCAGGATCCTTTTGGTTTCCCCTTAAACTTTCCTTGAGTCACGGCCAGAGCCTCTCCAGGAGCTGCCGGTTCAGCCTTCCGCTTCTGTTTCCGACTGGTGTTTCCTTTTTCCGACTGACTCGGCTTGTGCTTGCCACTTCGGAGTCGGTCTTCTTCTTCGCCGTTGGCGTACTTGGTAGCAATCTCCATCATCCGACTCAAGGTCATGTCACCGGTTCGACCAAACTTCAAACTCAGTTCTCTGTTCTTGACGCCATCTTTGAAGGCACAGACTGCCTGATGATCGGACACATTCTCCACAGTGTGGTGCAAAGTGATCCACCTCTGAATATACTCTCTGAGAGTCTCATTAGCTTTCTGCACGCAGACTTGCAACTCTGTCAATCCAGCTGGTCGCTTGCAAGTTCTTTCAAACGTCCTGACGAACACTCGGGACAGATCTTCCCAAGTGTAAATGCTGCTAGGAGGTAACTGAGTCAACCATGCCCTGGCAGAACCTTCCAACATGAGGGGCAAATGCTTCATGGCCACCTCATCGTTCCCACCACCAATCTGAACTGCCACTCGGTAGTCTTCAAGCCAAGTTTCAGGCTTAGACTCACCAATGAACTTGCTGACTCCTGTTGCCAACCTGAAATTGGGAGGGATAACTACGGCTCTGATAGCTCTGCTGAAACATTCAGGACCAGAAACATGCACTCGACTGCTTGTGGGTACATCTCTGTCGAGTCCACCTCGATGGGCTCTGTTCCGGTCAACCAACCCTTGCACGATAATGGATCGCGCGTTGAAGCCTGGTTCTCTGGGGTCGACTGGAACCCTACGCCCTGTACTGTACTGACGCCTATCATCTGGCTGCCGAGGAGCGTAAGACCCACCCCTCGGAGGGGAATTGGGCACTCGACGCCTATCATCTCGGTCGAGTCTGTCGCCATATTGATCTCGCCGATTCTCGCGCCCTTCACGCCGCGGAGGCGATCTAGGGCTGTGAGCCGACTGAACCGTATTCACAGTGACGGATCGACTGTGAATTCTGTTGCGCGACTGAGACACGGCTGAATTCTGATCTCCTGCTGCCCGGAGCAGATCCCTGATCTGCAGCAAACCTCTGCCAGCTTCCGACTGCGAAGGCTGGATGGACTCTGCTATACGGGTCGCAGCTGCTAAATTCTGAATTGGGGTTCGATATACCTGAGTCGGCGGGAAGAGTTGACGTCGACTGTTGTCGGGAACTCGTTGCCGCGCGCGCTCGTCGAGTGCTCGCTGAAGGTTTTCCAGTCGAGTGCGCTCGGCCAAATTGGCCAGACGCGCCTCCTCCCAGGCACGAGCCTCGGGGGTTTCTCCTGCGATGGGAATACGCAGGGGATCCTCGTTCCTGCGGCGAAGTTCCTCTCTTTGCAGAGAGTCGAGTGGCTTGGGCTGGTACTCTTCGTAGCCTCGTGTAGGGTCGCCGCCGTCACCTGCTCCACCACCACGGGCGAAGCCAGGGGGACTGTGGGGCCCGTCGACCATCAAGATTTCCGCCGCTGGATCACTGCTACCGCACTCGGATGCAGTCTCTACGGAGCCAGTCGACAGATCGAACAAGCCGTAGAGAGGTTCGTCGGGCTCGATTGCCGCAACTTGGGTGGTGGCCGATTGGCGAGCCACCGCGTGCCTCACCCATCGCTGAAGCCTCGACCGGCCCGAGCGCTTGTGCTGGCGGGATACCGGGAGGGTGGACGATGGAGGAGCCGACCGATACTGGGTCGACGGTTGCCGCAGCAGAACGCCGCGGACATATGCACGAAAATGCGTCGCACCGCGGACGGGGAGCGCATCAACGTCGAGCGGAGCCTCATGGAGCCACGCGGAGTCGTCGGCGAAGAAGGTGAGAGTGCCGAGACGGATCTCCTGACCCCCGACCAAAGCTCCAGCAGACACCATGATGAAAGTACTCGGAAGAATCGCAACTTCTCCACAAAATCGCTAAAACACCTGCCCCACGGTGGGCGCCAACTGTCGTGGTTCTAAGCCTGACAGTAGAGTGGGGGGTAGGTATGGAGAGGCAAGGTCCTAGCTATGGAGAGGTTGTAAGCACAAAGGATGTACGAGTTCAGGCCCTTCTCGGAGGAAGTAACAGCCCTACGTCTCGGAGCCCGGAGGCGGTCGAGTGGATTATGAGTATATGAATTACAAGGTGCCGAACCCTTCTGCCTGTGGAGGGGGGCGGCTTATATAGAGTGCGCCAGGACCCCAGCCAGCCCACGTAGGAGAGGGTTTAAGGTGAGTTAAGTCTGGGGCGTTACTGGTAACGCCCCACATAAAGTGCCTTTACTATCATAAAGTCTACTTGATTACAGGCCGTTGCAGTGCAGAGTGCCTCTTGACCTTCTGGTGGTCGAGTGAGTCTTCGTGGTCGAGTCCTTCAAAACAGTCGAGTGTGTCCCTCGTTGGTCGACTGGAAGGCGACTTCTTCTAAGGGTGTCCTTGGGTAAGGTACTTAGATCAGGTCCATGACCCTACCCTAGGTACATAACCCCATCACGCACCTCTCCATTGCTCATCTTTCTGGAGTAATAATGGCTATACGAAAAATGTCTTGAATTTTCATCCAAAGGATATTTATTGTTTTCTTCTTCCATTTTAGGCCCCTTTTTCACTAATATGTCCCTCGCTTTGTTATCAAGATTACCCCAATTGCTTGGGTCAAAAATATCCACACTAACTTGTTCCTCATCAACACTAGTAGATTCTACCGCATATGAATTAAATATGGGCTCATGATCACTCACATTGCTATCATCCATGTTGACGTCAACATTGCCTTCTGTAGGAGTATGACCATCATCTTCTTGATTGCCATTAGTTTGGTCACCCGCAAGAACTATCGCCAACTCGTCTGGATTTTTTGGCGTGCTCGTATCGCTCTTATAATATTTAAAAAGAGATCCGCTCAATGCTTCTTTCTCTTAATCTGCCTCCTTCTTTTTTCCTTTTATGACTTCTGGATGTATACTTTCTACCTGAACTCAACATGACCCTGCTGAAATTTAAAAGAACAATTAGTTTTTAAAATTACCGCAAAACTAATTAAAACATTAGATTAAGTGCAGAAGACCATCTAATATAATGAGAATTTGCTAGGGCATGGAATAATACCTTCTCTATATAATCTAATCTGGCAAAGTGGACGCAATGATTTGAGCGCCCTAAAAACAATGTCGTGTTAATCTGTCAATCTGTCAATCGATCGAGAAATTGGGAATCAGGATGAGAAAAGAAAGAAATAGGACGAAGATCATGCGAGGGAAGAGAGGAAGAGGGCGCAACCAGATGTACCTGCCGCAGTCCTGGCGTCGTTCGTGAGGAGGCAGAGACGCAGTCACAGAGTCAATGAGATTAGACGAACACGTACAGCGGAAGAGGAGAAAAGGCAGGGAACGGCCGATCCAATCCAAAGTTACAGAAAATCAATGGACCGATTCCTTTTCTCTCCGGTCTCCACGTGACCATGTACGTGCGAATATGGGCCAGGCCCACCAAATCTGTTTACTTTTCTATGCTAGCTAGCACGCACTCACGGAAGATGACCCCGAGCATGCGCAACCGTGGGCAGCGGTTGAGAAAGGCGCCGATGTCACCGATGTTTCCGGAGAGAGACAACCTCTCTAGTGCAGGGAATTCGCAGCCCGCCCGCGGCGGCTTGATGCGGAGGAAACCCGTGTCCAGCTCGATGGAGGTGGCGCGGCGGAAGCAAGGCATGACAATGCCGACGGGAGGGCCTGACTTAAACACGGTTTCCCGTGGAAGGATGAAGATCAGCTCCTCCGGTGAGAGCCGCTCGGCGATGCGCAACAGCGACCTTGCGCGGGCGTCGTCGAGCTTGCGCGACGCCTCCAACACACTCCTTGTGAGACAGACGTCAAGAAGGGACACGGATGTATGGCGAGGGACACGGGCGAGCGCCGCTTTGACCACGCCGGCCGGGACATCGCGGAAGGTGAGACCGGGGAGGCGGGCCCAGAGGCCGCGCCACCGGCGTGAGAGGACGCCGGTTCGCGCGGCGGCGCGGGCACAGCGCAGACGCACGAGGATCTGGAGGAGCATGTCGTCGGGGAGCGCGCTGATGAGGTCATCTCCGTCCGGACCACGCGGCGGCGGCGGCGGCGAGCGCCTGACGCGACGCCTCGATCGGAAATCCATCTTGAAACCCTCCGCAGGCAGGCAACTGGCTCCGTCGCGTCAAGACAATCGCAACTTAATCTGTCGTGCGTGCGGCCCAGCCCAATTTCCAAAGCCCGGACTTAATGACCATCTCGGATACCCTCCTTTTGTTTTTCTTTCGTGTTTGCACGTTTCATTCTTTTTGCGAGGATAATACAGTTTTATTCTACGTGAATAGGGTTACAATTGAAGAGGCACAAGTTTCTTCACACACGATGGACCTCTATCTAGCCATACAGTAGTACTCTCAATACGACTATATAAAGTCAACCGACCTGCTATCATATTTTGCCCACGCTTAATTTTCGTGGGAATAAACTCTTGACCTACCGTAAGATGCTTCATCTCAGCCACCAAATGTTCATATGTCGACCGGGTTAAATTGTCTCCGGTCATTGCCGTCAATGCCTCTGAAGAGTCTGAAGAGTCCAATTGGACTATAACAGGATCATTGCAGCGTTGGACCGTGCCTTACATTATTGCATGCAATTCTGCTTCAAGTGCATAGGTATGCAGCAAAAATCACGCTTTCACAGTGCCTCCTCAGAACCATGCCGGCTGCCGCTGTTCCATCCGTCGTGGAGAATGCCCCATCCATGGATAAGGTGGCCCTGCTCGCCGGTGGTGGTGGCCATGGCAAAGCCAGGTTACCACACTCTCACATATGACTAGACCTTCCTCCTTCATCGGCATCTTCCCCTTAATGATATCTTCTATATTGTACCTTCTTGATAGATCAAGTGACCTCAAATAACTTTGGAGATAAGTGGGAGATGGAACATCCTTCCCATGTGCTAACGTTGACCGCAATGACCATATCCTCCAAATCAACATGATGACGCAATCCCACATATCCTCTCGACAGTTGGCCAGTACATTCAGCAGCCAGTCTGAACCCGTATCAACTAGAGACTCCCGATCAGGTAGCAACCAGACCTAATGCATGCGATCCCAAAGTAGGCACGCATGATCGCATGTGACCAGTGCATGAAAATTGCTCTCTCTCTCTCTCTCTCTCTCTCTCTCTCTCTCTCACTCCACATAACGGTCATGTCTCTCTTTTTGAAATATATGTCTAAACTTTTTGCACACGTTTGTTGCCAACGCACCAGAGGCCGCTTTCCAAGCCAAAATAAGCATCTTTATAGGAACTTGCGATCCCGAAATACACTGCCATACCAGTCTTTCTCCGGTCGAGTGCGAGCTCGAAGAACCCCTCATGATCGTCATGTTTTGTTCTATAGTTGCTAACCGGTACGCACTGCTTACTGAGAATATCTCGTTCTTTTCTGGGAACCATGCAGTAAAATCATGTCCCTTCTAGGAGAAGTTCAAACTTTTATAATTTCATGAACATCCAACTCCCAAAGTGCTCTTTTAGCCTCTGCACGTTCCAAGCTCCATGCTCATCCAAAAAATCCGCAACCCAGTTATATCTGCAATTCCGCTTCGGCATGACAGGCCGGAGATTATGATCACACGGTATCCATGGATGCCGCCATGTTTTAATTAAGGAGCCATCTCCGACCCGCCATATAATTCCTTGTTTTAGAAGATCAAGCCCATGCACAATCCCTTTCCATATAGCCGACGAGCTAGTTGGAAATACAATGTACAACAAATTCCCGTTTGGGTAATACTTTGCTGTCAGTAGTCGGGCACAGAGGCTATCAGGGGTATCCAATATGCGCCAGGCCTATTTAGCTAACAGGGCCTGGTGAAAAGCTCTTATGTCTAGACCCCATCCGTCCATTGCTTTGGGTAACTTCATCTTTTCCCAACTGGGCCAAGCCATCTTTTTCTTCCCATTCTCCACACTCCACCAATATTGTCCCATCATACGTGTTAACTCATCACAAACAGAAGCTGGTAATACCCAAGCCTCTATTCCAGGCAATGTTTTTGCCCTGAGATTCAACCACTTGGATGAATGTGATTGATGGTGAAGTGTGGATGGGACACGTGCTATTATTTTGGTATGGGGCGGGGTAGAATTGGTTTGTGGATTCACTTATTTCGTTCAAATTTTTTGAACTGCTGTGCTGCTGGTTTGGTTGCTTTAGCGTTTTTTGAGTGTGTGTGGGCCAGGCTGCGCTATTCTTTTCTTTATATGAAGCAAGAATGGTCAGTTCCCTGTTGGGTCAGATTTCCTGTCGAGCCGTCGCTTTCTGTTGTTTGAACGTGATTCCTTCCTTAACGTGTGCCCTTGGCCATTCTTGCTCTACCGTGCGGATTTTAAATTTTTGTTTTCCTTTCTCTCTACCGTTCTAGCATGCAATAGGTTAGCCGGTATGTGCTACGGAGATTGTGCGTATGTGTTTGCATTGTAGGAGCAGCATGTACGGCAGGAGAAATGAGTAGAGCGTACGTCTAGGTACGTGGTTACTTCAGATGTTGCATGCATGCAGACTAATTGGGCGGTGCCGCGTGGTGGACGACCGAACAGTTGGAACTGGCGAGGCGATTGGCACTTCATTCCTGACGCAAAATAACAAGAGGTATGGGCGTGATCATCAGCGACATCGGTGATGTGTGGTCGCTTCAGTATGCATGCAGGCTAATTGACCAATTGGAACTGGCCAGGAGTTTCGCGCTTGCCTCCATAAGCAAAACGACAAGAGATGTGGGTGGGGTCTTGCAGCGGAATCGATGATGTGACTGTGCAACTGTAACACTAGTAGAAAAGGGGGCAATGGTCCAGGCCGGGTCAGTCCATTAGTCCCGATTCAATCCAGAACCGGGACCCATGGGGGCATTGGACTCGGTTCGTGAGCCCCGGGGGCCGGCCGGGCCACGTGGGCCATTGGTCCCGGTTCGTCTGGACCTTTTGGTCCCGGTTGGTGGGACGAACCGGGACCAATGGGCCTCACTCCTAGCCCACCACCATTGGTCTCGGTTGGTGGCTTGAACCAGGACCAAAGGCTGCCCATTAGTCCCGGTTCATGCCACCAACCGGGACCAATGAGGTGCCTATATATACCCCTCGCGTAAGAGCAGAGCACTTCACTGCTCTGTTTTTCTGCCCGGCTGTTGGAGAGCTTTGTGGTGCTCTAGCTCACCTCCTATGCACACGAGGTGTTCGATGGAATGCATGAGCCACACTACTTAACTTTCTCCTCTCCAAGCTTGAACTCCAAACTCCATTTTCCTCAATATTTGTCTAGGTTTAGCGGTCTGTCACGTCCCGTCTCCGTCTTTACCGCCGTCGATCGCCCGCGCCGATCTCATCGCCGGCACCACCGTGGTGAGCCTCTTGTTCTTATCTTCTTTCTGAAAGGAAAAATATTCTTACTTGTATGTTTAGATAGATACTTGTATTATTTTCTTTCTTTTATTATTGCATCTTATATAGTGCGATGGTTTTGGTATCCGCCCCCGTCGGCCCTCGTCCTGTCTATGATTCGGATGTGGTATATATTATCTTTTCATAACTATTGGTTCATTTATTGTTTATGAAAATTATGCCGACCAACGTGACATAGATTTTATTTATCTAGGAGGTTGTTGAACCGGAAATTCCAACCGACCCTATTATCGAGAGCTTAAATTTAGTTGAAGAAGAAAACAATTTCTTGAAGGAAAAAATAAGAAAAATGGAGGAGGAGAAGATGATATTGGAGTTGCATGTTGCGGATGTCGTCGATGATCACAAGATCAAGATGGATGCAATGCGCTTGAAGATTAGAAAGATTAGAAAATATGCCATTCATACCGAGGCTTGGTATCATTATGTCGTTGGATCAGTTGTTACCTTGGTTGCGATTATGATCGCATTTGTTTTCGCATTGAAATGTTTTACATAGTTTCAATGTATGGTTTAATTAATTTAGATGCTCTGCAGAGCTTTATGTTGTTAGATGAGAACTATGTATGTACTTTGGTTTTAATGTGATGATGAACTTCTATTAATTTGGTCACTTAATTATCTATTCATGATGTTCTGTAATGATTTTTGACACACTTAATTATATATAATGCACGCAGATGAACCGGCAATGGATGTCCACTTTGATGCAGCCACCGAGAGGGGAAAGGACACATATTATGGTTACACAGTGGACATATGGAAACAAAATAAATAGTGGACACATATTATGCCGTCTTCTCGTTTCTGAACGACACCGATGGTCTGGAAGGACAGGGTGAAGAAGCAGGCTATGATTATGATGGCTCCGATGACCCAATGACGGTGCAAGAAGGAGACCGTGAGGATGGCTCCGGTGACCCAATGACGGTGCAAGAAGGAGAACGTGATGACGGCTCCGGTGACCGAACCGAGTCTGGCCAGGTATATATATTAGTTAAGCCTGTGTTGACTAGCTAATTGATGCATTCATTGTTTTGGTACATGTACACATATTAATTAACTCTCGTCTTTCTTCTTTTTTCTAGCCCTCCGGATCGAGCACAACTTCGGTAAGGAGACGAGGCCCGAAGAAAAAGTTGAGCTCGAATGAAAGGTTTGAGATCACAGCAATCGTGCGCGACGGCGAACCGATTGAACCCATCCGGACAAAGAACGCATTTGCTGCTCAGTGCGGGGTTCTTGTTAGGGACAGGATCCCGATCAGCATCCACCAATGGTATAAGCTATGAACGAAGACCCTGAGGTGTCTTATGTCAATGATATGCAGAAAGATGATCTTTGGGCTGAGCTGAAGGCAAATTTCACCCTACCGCCATAGGAGGATCCGGAGAAACCAGTTATAGAGCAATTAATCAAGTCTTTTGCTCTTAAGAAGATGGCAGGCCTATTCAGGAGGTGGAGGAAAGAGCTGACAAAGTTTGTCGACAATGAAGAGACACCAGAATTCATCGGCAAATATGAGAAGATCAGAGATCACGGGCCCGCATTTGTGGCCCACAAGACATCGGAAAAGAGTAAGAAGATGTCAGCGACAAACAAGCAAAATGCTGTGAAGAAGAAGTTTCACCACCGCACGGAGTCAGGTGGCTACCTCAAAGCCCGGCCTAAGTGGGCCAAGGCTGAGAATGATCTGCTTGATAAAGAGATCGAACCAGAGACAATGAACTGGCCAGACCGTTGCCGGACTTGGTTCTTCGGGGCTGGCGGAACCTTGGACCCTGTATCAGGGAAGTGTCATTGGACGGACGAGCAACTGAAAATACCAGTCAAGAGGCTTCGGCACTATATCAATGCAGCGCAGCAAGGGACGTTCGTTCCAGACATGGAGAACGACGAGCTCACAATGGCCCTCGGGAATCCTGAGCACCCTGGACGGACATGAGGCACGCCAGGCTCCATTCCGTGGAAGGTTAGTTTTCCGGACGCAGGGGGTTACAAAACCCAGGAAAGGAGGAAGAAAGTGGAGCATAACCAACTCTAGGCGCTGCACGCAAGGGTACAAGGGCTAGAGGAACGAGAAGCAGATCGCAGCAAACGACCTACCGAAGCTTCCCCCGAAGCTACCCCGCCATCTCAGTGGAGAAGCAGCGTGGCTTCCACCGAGCTGCTTCAGCCGGAGCATGTCTTGACGGCTCCTGCTAGCTACCCCATGGATTTTATCACAAAGTCTCAAAATTACCACCTTATGGCGCAATGGAAGAACTTAAAAGTCAAGGCAGCTGTCGGCCAAGTTCGACCTTCTGAACCCGGCGCAACTTTTCATTGCCGTCCGATTCCAGAAGGATATGCTAGGGTGACGGTGGACGAAATAACGGAGGGATTTGAGGACCTCCAGCTTGACCACCCTACCGGTGAAGGGGAGACTCGGCTGGGTTATGCTCTGAAGACTCCATGCCTATGGCAGAAGGAGTTCATCAAGCTTCCGAACTAGACGCCTCCTCCTCCTCCTTCGGCGAGTCAGGGCACTCCGCCTCCTCCACCGCCTCCTCCTCCGGCGAGTGACGAACAGGGCAGTCGGCCTCCTTCTCCGGTGTGTGGCTGCACTCCGCCTCATTCTCCGCCTGCGCCGGCGCACCCGAGCAGCCAGCAGCCTCCTCCTTCTCCGCCTGCGCCGGCGCGCCCGAGCAGCCAGCAGCCTCCTCCTTCTCCACCTCCTTCTCCGCCTGCGCCGGCACGCCCGAGCAGCCTGCGGCCTCCTCCTTCTCCGCCTCGCCAGCAAGGGCGGAAGAGACCCGCCGCCGCCCCGGCTTCTCTGGCGCGTTGTAGTCCTTCTCCTCCGCCTCGTAAGCAAGCATGAAAGAAGACAGCCGCAGCCGCTCCGTCTGCTCCGGCGTCTAGCAGTACAACCAGAGGCGGGAGGCAATACATATACGGTCCACCTCTCAAGCCTCTAGAGAAGTTACCGTATGAGATGACCGTGGAGGAAAACAAGAAGATCGTGCGGACCGAAGTGAAGGACTTCTTTGAATGGTGGAAAGCGCAGAGACATCCACCTCCGAAGGAGAAGATAGATCCGGTGAAAATAAAGTGTACTCTGGCTGCCCTGAGGAAACCACCAAAGTCTCCGCCGAAAGGCAACTATGAGCGCATCCTTGAAAAGTCATTTGTCCAAGCGAAGCGGTCTGGAAGTACTGTCACTGATCAAAGGTTAGCAGAACGACGAGATGGGAAAAAAATTGCCCAGCTTGGCGAACAAGCAAACCAATCGCTCCCCCCGCTCCAGGTGTCCGAAGATAGCGTCACTAATGATTCGGGCGGGATGGTGCCGGGTTATAACAATCGTGCAGATTACCTGCCCGACGATGTGCATTATGATTTCTTGGAGGCGGACGAACACAGATACATGTACGGGAAGCCTCTCGTCAAAGATGAAAGATCTCTAACAAGGATGATGTTCAGATTTCATAATTGGTACATGAAAACCTGCAGACAGTCTGAGGGGAGGAATATTTTGACGCTGAGAGTTAGAGAGGAGCATGACCTCGTTGGAATTGAACAGTTGAATGTTCCATTTGAGGAGTTCTTCGCGTTTTTCAATCTAAAGGCCCTCGATAAATTAATGGTCACTTGCTACTGCCTGTAAGTAGTACTACTTCTGTCATTAATTAGGTCTCTATATATAGGTCAGCTCTTTCATTGCATGTATTTTTAATTATCCTCACTATATTAATTATGCAGATTGAAGATCGCCGAATTGAAGAAAAGACAAGTCGGTGATATTGGGTTCATTAACACAAATCTCATAGATGTATTTATGGTTAAATCTCATGCCAAAGATACCGAGGCCAAGCTGCTACAATCGTTTCTATTAAATCAAAACAAAGCTATAATACTCTTCCCTTACGAAGTCAAGTGAGTGTTACTGTCTTGTGCATCCCTTATTAGTCGAGGTTGTAGTAATGTAATTGATGAGTTATGCATGCTTGCGCAGGTTCCACTATATTCTGCTAGAGATTAAGCTTGAGCAGGGACAAGTAACCGTCTTAGACTCGAGACGAAAAGATCCCACGGAGTATGTGGACTTGACTGAAATTCTAGAGAAGTAAGTTAAACCGATCATTATCGCACCATATCGGCAACTTTGTTCATTTCGTGATATCAAGTAATTGTTTTCTTTGTCTGGCAAGGTTTGGGAAAAATTCACCTCAAAAACTCCAGGACTATCGAAGAAGCTGCAATGCACATCGTCGTTACTTAGAATTCAAACACAGATTTCATATAATTATGAGCATGAGTGTAAAGTGGCTAACCTTGGCGGAAAGCACATAGAGGCTGCTCGAGCATCATCCTCGCAAGGCACAATTGATGCTTTGGTGGTCTTTGCCCTCTTCTTTGGTGATCCTCTACATGAGCAACAAAAAAGTAGTTAACATGTATGGCTGCTTACAAAAAAATGCAAGCAAAGCAAGTTACACAATTAAATTTATTACCTCACAGCTAAAATAGCAGCAATGTCATCTGGGTTACCCTTCTTGCATTTATGCCAATGATGCCCATAGTCCTTACAAATAGGGCATAAGTGTTGGCCGCTTTTTCTTTTCTTCTCACTGCAGCCTTTATACCTCTCAGTTTTATGCCTACCCACTGTGGATTTTAGTAGCGGTGGAAACATGAAGAATCCATGGTCAGATTTAGGCCATTGGTTCTTGTCAACCATGGCAGGAATTAGTTGGTCATAGGCTGCTCTAAATTTGTCAATGGAGTAATACAAGTCCACATAATTCTGTATGTGTGCATTGATAAGAGATGTGATAAATGCTAGACCATGCTTGCAAGGAAGGCCAGAAACTTGCCATTGTCTACAAGAACATGTCCTGTCAAGCAAGTTGACCACAAACCTAAAGCCGCTTCCTCCCAATGCTGTCACTTCAACGACTTCTTCTGAGCTTTCTACCACCTCCAAGTTTAATTCTCTAGTCTTTGCATTCAACTTCTTAATTATGTGGGGAAGAATCAACCCAACCAACTTCCTTGCTACTTTCCTCCTTAGGTTCCACATGATCATAATCATCTGCCTAACCTTATCAAAGAAGTCGTCCAAGTTCAAGGACTTGTGATGCTTAATCCAATTATTGAAGCACTCAGCCAAGTTGTTTGTAACATAATCCACCTTGGAAATTGTTGAGAACTGACTCCTAGACCACAACCTAGTGTGCCACCTCCTAAGATATGCAGTTGCCGTTGGCTTTGCTAGGTCCATTGCAGCCCAATTTTTTTCAAATATATATGGGTTCCATGAGTAAGCAGCAGCCCAAAGGTGGTCATCAAACACCTTTCCATGAAACTTCTTCTTGAAGTTGGACACCAAGTGAAACATGCATTCCCTATGTTTAGCCTCTGGGAAGACTTCTTTTACACCTGTCATCACTGGTTGCCCAGCGTCGGTGCATATGGTTAAACCCCTTGGGGATCCTATGGCTTGTCTAACCATTTGCATGAACCAGATCAAATTCTCATTAGTTTCAGAATGGAAAACACCCATACAAACTGGATACATCCAACTATGGCCATCAACGGCGGTAGCACTAGCCAGCTGCCCCTTGAACCTGCCTGTCAAGAAGGTGCTATCTACTGCCAAGTATGGCCTGCAGCCATTAAGGAACCCATCGATGCAAGGCTTCAAAGCAACGAAAATTCTTTTAAATCTGATTTTATCTTTTATTGTGTGATGATCAATGATCACTATGCTACCGGGGCAGCAACTTTCAATTTGCGCCTTGAAACTATACAGATTATCAAAGCTTGTATCCCAATCACCATATAGTTCCTTCAAGGCTAGCAACTTACCCATATAGACTCTCTTAGAGTTGATGTCGATTCCATGATGCTCTTTCAGCTTCTTTAGCAATGCCTTTGGTCCTAGAGTTGCATCCTCAATTAGCCAGTCCTTCACGTGCTCACATATCCACCGCTTGTTTGCATTCTTCAACTTCTTTTTTCTTTTTGTACTAGAGCAATCATGACCACAAGGGTTCTTTCTCACCTACAAAAGATGAACATAGAAAATTAGTACTAGAGTAAAGACCATGACCACAAATTAAGCACACATGAGTAAAGTTAGAAAATTACCATTACTGTGCACTCATCTTCCATTGTAGAAGCATATATCCTCCATGGACACTTATCTTCATCCCTTCTTGAACAATAAGCTCTGAACCTATGTGGTGCACTCTTTTCGGTGTCGAACTCAAATTCATGTTTGATTGCATGTTGAGAAAGCGCCAATTTAAACTCTGCCATATTGGGATATTTTCTTCCTTCGTTCATTGGAGGATCTAATTTATTATATTCAATGTGTGGTGCATGATCTGCCTCGTGATATTCCTCATCTTCCTCTACTTCAACCTCTGACATGCTCTCATCCTCGCTCCCATCCTTGCTCTCAACCTCGCTCTCAGCCTCGCTCTCATGATCAGGAACATAGTCTTTGTCCTTTTCTTTATTGGAACAAGGAACCATGATAAGAGGTACAGGTTCATCCTCTAAATAAATATTTTCCTCATCAACACCAACATGCTCCTTCTCAGGTACTGGGTTGCGAAGATAATCATCATCATCTTGTTCTATGTTGTTAGGTTGGCTATGTGCATCACTATGCCACTCCGTTATAGGCTCATATGGTTCCGATGGATCACAATATGCAACAAACATGTGCACAACCTTTGTCTTAGAGTGTTTCTCAAACATCAACATCAATTCTTGGTCAGAAGTTACTTCAGGGTAGATTTTAAGAAAATCATCATAGTACGGAACATGTGCAACTTCCAAATAACGAGGCGAGTACTGCTCTACGATTGATTCAACCAAGTCCTTATAATTTGTTAAGTCGGAATCAATAACCTTATCAAAACATAAGCATTTGATATCCTTTCTAGCCTTTTTTGGGTTGCCAAGCAAACTAATTTTCAGCACATAAGTTGAATTTTGATCCATCTTGTAAAAACCAAATGAAACTCCTAAGTAATCTGTTGCATTTCGACAAATCTAGAAGAGAGGTGCAGCAAATATGTTGCATTTGGGATCCATCTCTAATTAATCTTCAAGGCCATCTCTAAGTAATCTGTCAAATTTAAAGAAGAGATCACTCACCCATCTAGAGAAGCCGATGTAGCCGCATCCTTCGGTGATACTTGGCCTTGCTGCGGTGCTGCGCCTTTACCACGCAAGGCTGAGACCACCGCACAGCCGGCCTCCCCACCATGGCCGCCCTCCGCCTCCCCACCATGGCCGCTTTGCCCGTCGTCAACAGGTTGGCCACCCCCCGCCTCCCCACCATGGCCGCCTCGCCCGTCCTCCTCGGGTTGGCCACCCCCCGCCTCCCCACCATGGCCGCCTCGCCCGTCCTCCTCGGGTTGGCCGCCCCCCGCCTCCCCACCATGGCCGCCTCGCCCATGGCCCTCGTCCACCTCTCCCACCTCCATGCGCCGCCGCTGGGTGCCTCGCCCGCGCCGCCGCGGGGTGTCGCGCTAGGTTTAGGTCTCGGGAGGAGAAGGGGAATCGGGGGGAGATGGGGGAATCGGGGGCAGAAGGGAGGGTTCATTTTTCTTCTTTTTTTAGCGTGCTATAAACCAGGGGTAAATATGACCTTTCCTGTCATAGTTGACGGTGTTAACGGCAAAGAACGACGGAAGTGTCGTGGAAGGAAGAAAATAAAGTTATGGTGTCAAAGAAGGAAAAAATAAATTTTCAGGAAAAATTATTTTTTCCTTCTTTGACACCATAACTTTATTTTCTTCCTTCCACGACACTTCCGTCGTTCTTTGCCGTTAACACCGTCAACTATGACAGGAAAGGTCGTATTTACCCCTGGTTTATAGCACGCTAAAAAAAAGAAGAAAAACGAACCCTCCCTTCTGCCCCCGATTCCCCCATCTCCCCTCGATTCCCCTTCTTCTCCCTAGACCTAAACCTAGTGTGACACCCCACGGCGGCGCGGGCGAGGCACCCAGCGGCGGCGCATGGAGGTGGGCGAGGTGGACGAGGGCCATGGGCGAGGCGGCCATGGTGGGGAGGCGGGGGCGTCCAACCCGAGGAGGACGGGCGAGGCAACCATGGTGGGGAGGCGGGGGGTGGCCAACCCGAGGAGGATGGGCGAGGCGGCCATGGTGGGGAGGCGGGGGGCGGCCAACCTGTTGACGACGGGCAAAGCGGCCATGGTGGGGAGGCGGAGGGCGGCCATGGTGGGGAGGCCGGCTGTGCGGTGGTCTCAGCCTTGCGTGGTAAAGGCGCAGCACCAGAGCAAGGCCAAGTATCACCGAAGGATACGGCTACATCGGCTTCTCTAGATGGGTGAGTGATCTCTTCTTTAAATTTGACAGATTACTTAGAGATGGCCTTGAAGATTAATTAGAGATGGATCCCAAATGCAACATATTTGCTGCACCTCTCTTCTAGATTTGTCGAAATGCAACAGATTACTTAGGAGTTTCATTTGGTTTTTACAGGATGGATCAAAATTCGACTTATGTGCTGAAAATCAGTTTGCTTGGCAACCCAAAAAAGGCTAGAAAGGATATCAAATGCTTCTAAATTGATAAGGTTATTGATTCCGACTTAACAAATTATAAGGACTTGGTTGAATCAATCATAGAGCAGTACTCGCCTCGTTATTTGGAAATTGCACATGTTCAGTACTATGATGATTTCATTAAAATCTACCCTGAAGTAACATCTGACCAAGAATTGATGTTGATGTTTGAGATACACTCTAAGACAAAGGGTGTGCACATGTTTGTTGCATATTGTGATCCATCGGAACCATATGAGCCTATAACGGAGTGGCATAGTGATGCGCATAGCCAACCTAACAACATAGAACAAGATGATGATGATTATCTTCGCAACCCAGTACCTGAGAAGGAGCATGTTGGTGTTGATGAGGAAAATATTTATTTAGAGGATGAACCTGTACCACTTATCATGGTTCCTTGTTCCAATAAAGAAAAGGACAAAGACTATGTTCCTGATCATGAGAGCGAGGCTGAGAGCAAGGTTGAGAGCGAGGATGGGAGCGAGGATGAGAGCATGTCAGAGGTTGAAGTAGAGGAAGATGAGGAATATCACGAGGCAGATCATGCACCACACATTGAATATAATAAATTAGATCCTCCAATGAACGAAGGAAGAAAATATCCCAATATGGCAGAGTTTAAATTGGCGCTTTCTCAACATGCAATCAAACATGAATTTGAGTTCGACACCGAAAAGAGTGCACCACATAGGTTCAGAGCTTATTGTTCAAGAAGGGATGAAGATAAGTGTCCATGGAGGATATATGCTTCTACAATGGAAGATGAGTGCACAGTAATGGTAATTTTCTAACTTTACTCATGTGTGCTTAATTTGTGGTCATGGTCTTTACTCTAGTACTAATTTTCTATGTTCATCTTTTGTAGGTGAGAAAGAACCCTTGTGGTCATGATTGCTCTAGTACAAAAAGAAAAAAGAAGTTGAAGAATGCAAACAAGCGGTGGATATGTGAGCACGTGAAGGACTGGCTAATTGAGGATGCAACTCTAGGACCAAAGGCATTGCTAAAGAGGCTGAAAGAGCATCATGGAATCGACATCAACTCTAAGAGAGTCTATATGGGTAAGTTGCTAGCCTTGAAGGAACTATATGGTGATTGGGGTACAAGCTTTGATAATCTGTATAGTTTCAAGGCACAAATTGAAAGTTGCTGCCCCGGTAGCATAGTGATCATTGATCATCACACAATAAAAGATAAAATCAGATTTAAAAGAATTTTCGTTGCTTTGAAGCCTTGCATCGATGGGTTCCTTAATGGCTGCAGGCCATACTTGGCAGTAGATAGCACCTTCTTGACAGGCAGGTTCAAGGGGCAGCTGGCTAGTGCTACCGCCGTTGATGGCCATAGTTGGATGTATCCAGTTTGTATGGGTGTTTTTGATTCTGAAACTAATGAGAATTGGATCTGGTTCATGCAAATGGTTAAACAAGCCATAGGATCCCCGAGGGGTTTAACCATATGCACCGACGCTGGGCAACCAGTGATGACAAGTGTAAAAGAAGTGTTCCCAGAGGCTAAACATAGGGAATGTATGTTTCACTTGGTGTCCAACTTCAAGAAGAAGTTTCATGGAAAGGTGTTTGATGACCACCTTTGGGCTGCTGCTTACTCATGGAACCCATATATATTTGAAAAAAATTGGGCTGCAATGGACCTAGCAAAGCCAACGGCAACTGCATATCTTAGGAGGTGGCACACTAGGTTGTGGTCTAGGAGTCAGTTCTCAACAATTTCCAAGGTGGATTATGTTACAAACAACTTGGCTGAGTGCTTCAATAATTGGATTAAGCATCACAAGTCCTTGAACTTGGACGACTTCTTTGATAAGGTTAGGCAGATGATTATAATCATGTGGAACCGAAGGAGGAAAGTAGCAAGGAAGTTGGTTGGGTTGATTCTTCCCCACATAATTAAGAAGTTGAATGAAAAGACTAGAGAATTAAACTTGGAGGTGGTAGAAAGCTCAGAAGAAGTCGCTGAAGTGACAGCATTGGGAGGCAACGGCTTTAGGTTTGTGGTCAACTTGCTTGACAGGACATGTTCTTGTAGACAATGGCAAGTTTCTGGCCTTCCTTGCAAGCATGGTCTAGCATTTATCACATCTCTTATCAATGCACACATACAGAATTATATGGACTTGTATTACTCCATTGACAAATTTAGAGCAGCCTATGACCAACTAATTCCTACCATGGTTGACAAGAACCAATGGCCTAAATCTGACCATGGATTCTTCATGTTTCCACCGCTACTAAAATCCACGGCGGGTAGGCATAAAACTGAGAGGTATAAAGGCTGCAGTGAGAAGAAAAGAAAAAGAGGCCAACACTTATGCCCTATTTGTAAGGACTATGGGCATCATTGGCATAAATGCAAGAAGGGTAACCCAGATGACATTGCTGCTATTTTAGCTGTGAGGTAATAAATTTAATTGTGTAACTTGCTTCGCTTGCATTTTTTTGTAAGCAGCCATACATGTTAACTACTTTTTTGTTGCTCATGTAGAGGACCACCAAAGAAGAGGGCAAAGACCACCAAAGCATCAATTGTGCCTTGCGAGGATGATGCTCCAGCAGCCTCTATGTGCTTTCCGCCAAGGTTAGCCACTTTATACTCATGCTCATAATTATATGAAATCTATGTTTGAATTCTAAGTAACTTATTACCATAGCCAAAGCTTGGAACCTACAACTACGAAAAAGAGAAAACATGATAACTCAATTACTGGAGCATGAAAAAGGTAAGAACTAGTTCTGAATTTTGTAGTAGATTAGATGAAAGCTTGGTTTTGTATTCTAATTGCATTTTTCTCACTATAGCCAAATGTTGGAGAAAACAACTAAGGAAAAAGGGAAAGGGAGTAAATCTGGATCCGGAGTAGCAAAAAGGTAACTTATGGTTGTTTCCGAAATTTATGTTATCTTATGCATTGTTCTATTGTTAACCTGGGCTACTATATGTGATGTATGATGTGTTGCCATGAATGTGTATGTGTAGATCAACAACTTAGCCCATTTGTGTGGCCAACAAGAAAGCATCTGTTGCTTTGAAATTACATGCCAAAAGAAAAAGCAAAGAGGTTGCTGATAAGTTGCCACACCTTCCCATGGTGCCACATGACAGCCCTGCAATGGGCACACAAAGCAAGAAAATGAATCCTTCCAGCCCTGCAATGAGCACACGAAGCAAAAGGAGACTTAGCTTGTGATTCTCATTGGATCCCTTTCTATATAATGATTCATTTTGGAAACTTTTGAGCTGTCTATGTAATCTATATGTGAACCTGGGCTTTTGTACGTGCTATATGTGACCTTCATGTGTTGTATTTGACATGATGTGAACCTGGACTATTATATGTGAACTCTATGTGAACCTGAATGTGTGTAGAGGACTAAATATGTGGACTGTTTGCGTATATGTGAACCTGGACCAAGTTTCTATGAACTTTTAGTTTGCATACATGTGAATCTGCTCCAAGTATATTATAATTTGTGCATATATGAACTGTACAGGGGATATATAATCAAAATACAAGGGAGGTTCTGTCCAATTATCCAATTAAAATTAAAGATGTGCTAAATAGCAGATTTGGTTTCATTTGGTAATGTATTCAAGACAAACAGATCACATCACCATTGCTTTTGACTTCCAGTTCACAATTTTGGTCACAAACTACACCAAGGGTAAAAAGGACTTTTGATGTCAGATTTAACGGTGTTAGTTGCCAAAACTGACGGAAATGTCATATAGGGAACAAACTGAAATTTGAGTGCCAGAGCAGGAAGAATTTTTTACTAGGACCAAAAAGGGAACCAAAATTTAAGAAAGGGCCAAATAAGTAATTCTCTCAAAAGGGAACCAAAATTTAAGAAAGGGCCAAATAAGGAATTCTCTCAATTTAGATACCCGAAAGTAAGTACTATAGTAGCATGTTCCACGCATCTCCTAGTGATTCAAGCGCTAGTTTCATCAATACCATTTAGCATGCTTGCTAATTATCAGTTTGATTGACCTATATTCCTTGTAAAGTGGTTGTGGCAGGAACAAGGGAATGATTACTGTGGATACTACATTTGCGAGTCCATCCGCCACACGACCTGTGAGCGGGGCTACTCTGACAAACAATATGAAGTGCGTAAATAATAATATTCACAATTTTATTTTATTATCATCATTTGTGATCAGTTTCATTTATTCATATATATGTATTGACCCCCTTCTTCAAATTAGATATTTCGGATGCGGGATGAACTACTACCACCAGATCGTATGCGAGCAATTCAAGAGGAATTGGCGGCATTATTTTTTGACCACGTGATCGCTAAAGACGGAGAATACCATGTGGACCCTTAGTTTGTTTGGAATTAGAAGATTATATTGTGAGAGATAATTATATTGTATATATGTAGCCAGTAGCGTCGAATAGATATACGAGAACTTGTTGTTCGACCAATCTCTCAGAGAAGGAGAGGTGGTCGATATCACTTCTCTCTGTATGCATATATGTTCATGACGATCTTCTGTTTCCTTCATTTGCTTACTAGCTAGCTAGAGTGTCTAGTCCTCTGTAGACGTATATATATAGTACGTAGCGTCGACCAAGCACGGAGATAAGAGAGGACAATTCTCTCTATTAATTAGCTAGCTAACACAAACACCTAAATTAATCACCCAAAACCCCCTACCCCCCCCCCCCTTCAAAACAAAAACCAAAAACACCAGGCACTAAAATGCTGACGCGTGGAAGCCTTTTGGTCCCGATTTATGTCACCAACCGGGACAAAAGGCCCCCATGCCTGGGCTGCCCGCAGCGGCCACGTGGATGCCCATCTGTCCCGGTTCGTGTAAGAACCGGGACTAAAGGTGGGATGCATTAGTAACGACCTTTTAGTCCCGGTTCAAGAACCGGGACTAAAGGCCCTTACGAATGCCCTGTTTTCTACTAGTGTAATCGGTCGAAGCGGTGCGGTGCTGCGTCGCTCGGTTTTGTTTTCACCGTATAATTTATTCGTTGTCGCATGCAGTGTAAATATACATCGTTGCATGTAGTGCAACCGTGCGACCTGATCAATATACTCCGTTGCATGCAGTGTACGAGTGCAACACACTACTAGGAAAAGGGCTACAAATAAAATGGACACTAATGGCGCACCTTTCATGTGGTGCACCACTACTATATAGCAGTGGCGCACCATGTGCAGGTGCGCCATTAGTGTGGAAGACACTAATGGCACACCAGGCACACGGTGCGCCACTAGTAACAATTTTTTTTCCAAACATACTAATAGCGCATCATGGCACGGTGCGCCATTACTAGTGCTAACTAGTAATGGCGCACCGGCCACACAGTGCACCACTACTGTTGTTTTTTTATTCTTTTTTGCAAAACTACTAATGGTGCACCGTAGCATAGTGTGCCATTACTAGTTTAAACTAGTAATGGCGCACTATGCCACGGTGCGCTATTAGAATATATATATATATATATATATATATATATATATATATATATATATATATATATATATATATATATATATATATATATATATATATTTGCAAAACTTCTAATGGCGCACCAGCAGCATGGCGCATTTGTAGGTGGTGCGCCATTAATAACCTGGGACCAACAAGATATTTTGGACAGCCCACCTACCCACTCACTTTCCCCACTTCATTCTCCACCTCCTCCTCCAAGCTTGTCTCGGCTGCGTCCTCCTCCTCACCTCATTTGCACCATAGATTTATCCAAATTAAGTGGTTAAATTACCTTTTTCTGATAGGTAAGTAAGGGGGGAAGCTATCTTTATGTTGCTCTCCCTCTCCAACAACGTGCACATGCACTTTTTGTGGCCTAGCCAGATTTATGTATGTTCGTGGTGTTGCATATGTTTGTGGTGTTGCATATATGTTTGTGTTTGCAGGTACCGGTATTTGAAATGCGATAGTTGCCAATATTTTGCCGGAATGTTGATTCATTTCCGTTTCAGCGAGAATTTTGGCACTATGCATTCTTTTTCGTCCTATTTTTAGGGAAAGTCATGCCAAATTTTTTCTTGGTCTAAAATATCGTTTTGCTCTACCCCGCAGGCGACCATGGTCCGCACGATGACCGAAGGCATCGTGAATAGGTTTTTGAGCTCTGCGAAGGCCGAGATGCTTCAAAAGAACGAGACAGAGATAAGATGTTCGCGTCGAAGATGCAAGCTGAAGAGCCTTATTGCGGACCCGGATTCCGGGCAGGTGCGGGACCACCTGCTCTTGCGTGGTTTCATGGATGGCTATCGGTGGCTAGTTGATGAAGATGACTATGAAGTCGTCCTTGGGGGCCGGTCAAGAAATGAGGAAGGGCAGAAAGACAACCACCGCGGCTCGGGCGGGCGAGAAGACGAAGAATCTCCAGGACATGATCACGATGGTGATGCTGTACACAGTCATCATGTAGAAGATGCCGGACATGACGATGAGGAAGATGTCGGAGCAGACGAAGGGCATGATCATGGAGATGAAGATGCCGACGGAGCAGACGACGATGGACCATTGATGGGCTGGGTGCAGGACCCTCATATTCAAGAGCTGCTTCTCAAGCAGACGGATAACGCAAGAGCTGCCGCCCGAGAGAAAGCCAAGCTGGATCAACTAGAGATAGACGCGGTTACTCCATTGTATGAAGGATGCAGGCCCGAGGATACCCGCGGGGAAGTAACGCTCATGGCTCTGGAGATGAAGGTAAAACACAAAATGACCGAGGCATGCTTCGACGAGAACATGTCATTCTGGCACGAACGTCTTCCCAAGGGGAACAAGTGCCCGACCAGTTTCGAGGAGGCGAAGAAAATCGTATGTCCTCTGGATTTACCGCACGTGAAATACCATGTGTGCATGAACAATTGCATCATTTATCGGGATGAGCACGCGGAGTCTACCATATGTCCGGTGTGCGGCGTCACTCGATACAAGAAGAGGAAGAAAGCTCCTCGAAAAGTGGTGTGGTACTTTCCGATCACTCCTCGTCTGCAGTGGTATTTCGCGGACCCTAAGGTAGCAAAGCTCCTGCGTTGGCAGGCCGATAGGGAGGAGAAGAAGCGAGAAGATGACGCAAATGATCCAGAGATAAATAAAAAAGACAAGACGCTGAGTCACCCAAAGGATGCGAGCCAGTGGCAAGCGTTGAACTTCGAACATCTAGAATTTGGGAAGAATCCAAGGAACATTGTGCTAGGTGCGAGCACCGATGGAGTCAATCCGTTTGGCAGCCAGATAAGCACACATAGCACCTGGCCTGTGTTTGTGTGGATGTACAACCTTCCCCCCTGGTTGTGCATGAAGAGGAAGTACATTCACATGAGTATGCTAATTGAAGGGCCGAAACAACCAGCGAACGACATCAATCTGTATCTGGGGCTGCTGAAAGAGGAGCTAGACACGTTGTGGAAAACGCCAGCCAATACGTGGGACGCCGCAGAGAAAGAATATTTCCCTATGAGAGCCGCACTTCTCAGGACGGTGCACGACTATCTCGGTTACGGATATCTCGCGGGGCAGGTGGTCCACGGATTTTCTGGATGCGTCAGGTGCATGGATGACACAACGTATCGCCAGCTAGATAGAGATCCCGGGTCTTCGAAAACCGTGTTCATGGGACATCGAAGGTGGCTTCGCGACGATGACCCGTGGAGGAAACGCAAGGATCTGTTGGATGGTGAAACCGAACCCCGAAGACGCCCGCGTACGAGGAGCGGCGAGGAAATAGACCAGCTGTTGAAAAATTGGAAAGATTGCCCACTGCCGGGAAAAAAGCAAAAGGCGCCAGAGCCGGGAAAGAAGCGAAAGGCGCCAGAGCCGCTGCTGAAGGTATGGAAAACGAGGTATGTTTTCTGGGACTTACCGTACTGGAAGATCCACCATGTGCCTCACAGCCTTGATGTCATGCATATCATGAAGAACGTGTGCGAGAGTCTGCTTGGTACCCTGCTCAACCTGCCAGAGAGGACCAAAGATGGGCCGAAAGCAAGGGCAGACTTGAAATCAATGGGCATCAGGGAGGAGCTTCACGCTAATGATGATGATGATGATAGGCGAAGCAGGACACGGAAAGTCATCGCAAAGGAAAAAAGGCCAAGAAGACCGGAAATGACTACCCTCCCGCATGCTTCACTCTGAGTCAGGAGGATATCGAGCAGTTTTTCACCTGCGTCGTAGGAGTAAAACTTCCTTACGGTTACGCGGGGAAGATAAGAAGATACCTAGACCCAGCGAAGCAGAAGTTCAGTGGGATGAAGTCTCACGACTTTCACGTGATGATGACGCAGATACTTCCAGTTGCAATCCGTGGGATCATGGACGCGCATGTCCGTGAAACGCTATTTGGCCTATGCAACTTTTTCGACGTCATCTCTCGGAAGTCGGTTGGCGTGAGGCAACTCAGAAGGCTACAGGAAGAGATCGTGGTGATACTATGCGAGCTTGAGATGTACTTCCCGCCCGCATTCTTCGACGTTATGGTACATCTGCCGGTCCATATCGTGGAGGATATCATCCAACTCGGGCCGACGTTCCTGCACAGCATGATGCCGTTCGAAAGGATGAATGGTGTCATCAAAGGATATGTTCGCAACATGTCACGTCCAGAGGGAAGCATAGTCAGGGGCTTTCTGACCGAAGAGTGCATCTCCTACTGCATGAATTATCTAGGCATCGAGGACCCCATTGGTCCGCCCGTCAACAGGCACCTCGGCAGGCTCGCTGGATGGGGTCACTGTGAGGGTCGCCGCGAAATGCATGTCGACTTCGAGGGTCGACTCGCCGACTTTGAAATAGCAAACCTAGTCGCGCTACAACACATAGACGTGGTCGATCCTTGGGTGGTAGAGCACAAAACCTTTATTGAGAAGACGTACAATGACCAAGGCTAACAGAGGACGGACGGAGATATAATCAAAGAGCACAACTCATATTTCATGCGTTGGTTCAAGCAGAAGCTTCTGTCGTATCCTTTACATGAGGATTCTTCCGCGGAAGAACAACTCATATTCGCCTTGTCATAGGGCGCCGAGCACAACCTGATGACCTATGAGGTGTACGATATCAATGGCTACACATTCTACACCGAGGACAAGGACATGAAGAGCGATGGTTATCAGAACTTCGGGGTAACGATGGAATCCTACACCGGTAATGACAAGGACAGATACTACGGAAGGATCAAGGAGATCTGGGAGCTGAGCTACGTTGGAGAGAAGGTCCCGATGTTCCGTGTCAGATGGGCCAAGAGCGTCCTAAAGGAAGACCGGTATTTCACCACCATGGTTATACCCGAAGCCAAATCCAAGACCGGGGGCGCAAACGTCACCGCGAAAAATGAGCCATGGGTACTGGCTTCCCAAGTGGACCAATGCTTCTTCATTACCGACCCGTCAAAGCCCAGTCGTGTTGTCGTGAGGAGAGGAAAAAGGAAGATCATCGGAATGGATGGAGTAGCCAATGAGCAAGACTTCGACAAGTACGGCGACTCGAAGATCGAACATGACGATGACGATGAAGTAGCAGCATACACCACAGGAAGAAGCAGGACCACCCTACCTAAAGGACGTCCGTTCCACAGAAGAACTCCATTTGCAAAAAAGAAGGGCAAGAAGATTGTGAACAGATAGCTAACTAAGATTGATTGTATTTAAATTGTAGCCTTCATTTCTCGATTGTATTTCATGGGCACTTTAATTTTGAACTCATGAATATTTTTTAAATTTCATGGACACTCGATCTTGATCCCCCTCCATCTCGATCGCTATCCCACCTCGCCAGATCCGGTCCCCCTCGCCGCCGAGCACCCCCCGCACCCTCTCCCCCGCTCCACCGGCCGCCGCCACCGACCCCCCACACCCTCCCCCCCACTCCACCGCCGCCGACGACCCACCGCACCCTCCCCCGCTCCACCGCCGCTGAGCACCCCCACACCCTCTCCCCCGCACCCTCTCGCACCCTCCTCGGCCCGCTCCACCGTCACAAATGAATGCAACTAAAATTGCAAAAAAAAATTGATTATATTTTCAAATAACAAATTTGATGATATTTTCAAATAATAAATTTGATGATATTTTTTCATATTCATAAATATTTTCAAATAACAAATTTGATGATATTTTTAAAAAAATTATTACTGTTTTTATAAAAAATATATTACTGTTATGATTTAAACAAGTTTGAACATATTTAAACACAAATAAATATCAAACATCATTTTAAATGTTGTTAACATGGCAACAAACTGCATATTATTTTTCTACATGAAATTATGATCATCTAGCATATGTGACATGTTATATTTGGATGCATGGATAAAAAGATATGTGCAAAGAAAAAAATGCATAAAAACAAAAATTGGGGAGCCTCAGAATCAAACCCAGGACCTCCTAGTGTTTGTGCTGCGTGCTGACCAGTCGGGCTAGTGTGTGTGTTCTAGTGGAGATACGGTTAGGTGGAATATAACCTGAGTGGGTGCATTCTAATATTCTAATGGCGCACCACTGACGGGTGCGCCATTAGTAAGCTCCCCCCACACACACACACACACTAAATCCCCAATCTCTCTAATCTCTCCCCTGCCTCATCGATCTCACCCGCTGACCCCCGTGCTCGCCGTCCCCGAGCCGAGCGCCGCCTCCCTCTCGCCGCCTCCCTCGCCGTCCCCGAGCCAAGCGCCCTCGACGTCCTCCCGCCCAAGCGCCCCCTCTCCCCGCGGCCCCGCCTGCGTCCTCGACGTGCTCGCCGTCCAACACCGTGCGGCCTGCCCAGGAGGACCACCACCGTCTTCCTCTTCGACTATGAGGACCCGGACGAGCTCGGACGCCCAGGAGGACCGCCACCACTCGACGCTGAATTCGCGCCGCCTCGACTAGCTCCGGCTGCCCCGAGTCGCCCTCGACCTCCCCAGTGATCACCCGAGCCGCTTCCCCCTCTTCCCCCTCTTGATTTCCTTCTGATGTGTTCTAGGCTTGGGGGGAAAGGGGGTTGGAGAATTAAGTAGCTAGGGTTTGCCAAATGTTCAAATCTCTGAGCTTGCTGCAGTGCAACCAAGATGATATTTAGATGCATTTTAGAGGATACTAGTCTCAACTAAGCATCCACCTAGAGATTCTTTCTTTAAGTAGCTAGGCTCAATTAGTGAATTTTCCAGTGAGTTTGGATTCATGCAAAAATATGAAACATTAATTACTATTATTTCTGGCCACTAATGAAGTAGAAAGAAGGGATTGTCTCTTTCTTTGGTTGCCAGGTTGCGAAATCTACCCAAAACTCTGAGATTGCCCATGATAGATGTAACATGTAAGAAGTCCATAATTGATTAATGGATCTGTTAGTTTGATAGTTTTTTTAGTGTTGCACCTTTTCCTTCTACAACTTGCAGATGTGCACACAGTTTTTTGTGTTCAGTTTAGGAGTTGGTCCTTGGGAAGCATAAATAAAACATTATTGGCAAGTGCAGTCTTGTTACTCCTAGGTATCTACAAATGAGTAGATGAATATTTGTTACCAGGAGGGGTTATAATATCTTTCAAACTGATGTTGGTCTCATGATCATGCTTTCTAATGGTTTGATATCACCCAAAGTTTGGCATGGAGACTACACAGGTACTATGTAGTGTTGTATTACTTCTTCCGGATTTAGGGTGTTTAAATGTGCATTAGTTCTTCTGATAATTAATGGTTAAAGTCCTTTGACAAGAATGTGAACAATAAGAGATGAAACCAATCCCAGAAGTAGAACCATGTATCTTTTCTCTCTACAATTCTCATGCAACAATATGAAACTAATTCTTTAAGTAGTTAATGAGAACACTTGGTCCATATTCATTTGCAGTGAACATACATTTTCACTGTTCTTATAATATTTGCTTGATGTGAGATTATGCTATGAGGATATTAGTCTAAGCCCAGTCTTGGATGCATCGTTTTATCCTGCGGTGGTTAAACCGGTTCTAAAAATTATGTAGTTTGACCTGTACTTGTCTAGCTATCATAACCTATTCTTTGACCATGGCAGTAGCTGGCATTTTGTTATGATAATTTCAGTATATATCTTACTGTCCTTTGCTGATCTCGTTGTATTTTCAATTCACAGGCAACTCTCCGACGAAGTCTCCTCCAGGTAATATATGTCTCATGCTTTCTAAAGAGTACTAGTATACTGACTAAACTAGCCACTTGCTATGCTTAGCTGCTCTGTTGTCTGAATCGTGACACTTTGCCAGCTGAAACTTGCCTGTCACACTGTCGCTGTATTGCTCAACTAAAAACACAAATATTTGTAGTTTTTGCCTGTCATAATGCAACTAAGCATACTAGTCTCAACTAAGCATACTAGTTTTTTGTAGTGAGACAGTAAGATAGTGAGACAATAAGAAGGAAACTTCCCAGATTATGTAGAAAGAAAATACTTGGTTTGACAGCAAGTACCATGACATGAATCAAAAAACATATACAGTGGGAAAAATAAAATGGCAGAAACCTAGGAGGTTCAGAAATGCCATTACTAAGCGAGGTTGCTTGTTACTTTCCTAAGATGTGCATCTCATTTATTTGTGTTTTTATTTGTAGCTGTATTGCTCAACTAAGCATACTAGTGTCGCAATACACTGTTTTGTAGGTAATAGTGTTGCAATATTTGCCTGTCATACCAGCTGAAACTTGACAGTGTTTCCTAAAAACACTGCCACTGCCACTAAAAGCATGACAGTATAATTTCTAGTTTGTGTTTTTATTTGTTCACACTGTCGCTGTATTGGTCAACTAGACAATTAGTGTTTATGAAGAAGAAGAATAAACCTACTGCTGCTGCTGTTATGCCTGTATTCACTGCTGCTGCTACTGTACTTGTGATGATGTTGTACTTGTGATGATGCTACTTGTGATCTTCTGAAATGACCCATTGGCAACATCACTGCTGTTGCTGCTGTACTTGTGATGATGTTGTACTTGGGATAATGATTTTGCAGGTACCCTGAGAGGCCCTTGAGTTTGCCGGAATGTCGATTAACTTCTGTTCCGGCAAATTCGGGTACTCCATATGTCCTATTTTCAGCAAAGGTCATGCTGAAATTTTCCATGAACTTTAGCATGACTTTGCTAAAAATAGGACATATGTGGTACTTGCGACTAATGCATGGGCCGGGGTATATTAGTTCTTAGTTAAGTAGGATCAACTTCCCCGCCATTCTTGCTGCATAGGTGGCAATAGAGCCAAGTGATTAGTGCCAAGTGATAAGGCCCAACCTAGGGTATTGGTGTCTCCGACGCCGGCATGGCCGGTATTGGAGCTTAATGCACCCAGGTGTACGCCGGCCGGCACCTCGCCAGCAAGCGGCCCCTCCTTCAATTGCACGCCCGCCGTTGGCGGTGCCTCGACATTAGGCGAGCTCGACGCCATCATCACGGTAACTAATTAAGCCTCTCGGCCGAGGACTTCGTCCCCTTGCCTTTGACCGGGCATCCCTGACGCCCTACATGTTTTCGCAGGGCGTCACCGACGTTCCGTGCACTCTCCTACACTTCATGAACGACGAGTTGGTCGATGTCACCAAGGGAAAAATCATTCAATCGGGCAACCCATGTTCCATGGTAAACCGATGCCACCCACCATGTATAGGGTTCAACTGGTTCGGGTGCTGCCAGGCTGCGACGAGTTGTTACCTCCGATTCGACCTTCCGGGGCCGACGAAGATGATCTGATGACCGTCAGCGCCTGCCTAAGCTGGCCCCTGCTTTGGCCGAAGAGCCAGATTCGTTTTGGGGCGGGGGACACCACCCCAAAGACAACACCGCCAGTCGTGCCGGCGCCAAGCCATGGCAAGACCGCCGCAACGCTAACGGACATGCCGGACATCCCTATGGCACAGGATCTGAACATGCATATGGCACAGGATCTGGATGACGACGACAACTACGACCGCCGTACATTTAGCAACGTCGATAAGTACTTTGCCGAACATGGGTACAATGACGAATTCTGTGGGCCTCTTTCTCAAGAACCCAACCAAGACGACCGCGGTCTAGCTAGTACGGCGGAGAAACCCAGTTGCAACAGGCGTCGTCTGGCGTTCAGTTCTCAGGAGACGCCTCAAGCTGCCGACTTCACCGAGCCTCAGATAGACGAGGTGCCAAATATTATCAGCCCCAACACACTCAAGAAGGCGGTCTGTGAGCATAACTCGGTCCCATTACAACAGAAGAAGAAGGGACGGAAAAGAAAGAGTAACAAGGGTGCGAGCCAGCCGGCACCGAGTATGATCTGTGCTCAGGACGGGCCACCTTCACCTAAGGATATCTCGAGGAGGGTGCATGTGGCGGGTAGGGCGATGCTACCGACAAATATGCTCAATGCTGCAACCGGTGCTATGCGGAGTCTGCATGACAGTGTTCTTTCTTTGGAGAAGTGGCGTCTCAGAGAGAATGATGTGGCATACCCGGTTTTCGTGGCCAAGGTGCCAGAGGGCAAGGGCTTTGTGGATGGCGCCATCGGGGGTACGATCGTCCTGCGGTTTGATGACATCTTTGCTATGTTTAACCTTCATCCGCTGCACTACACCTTCGTTCGGCTGTTTTCGCTGAGTATGAAGATGCGGATCATTAGAGACAAGACCCCGGACATCGTGATAGTCGACCCCTTCTACATGCGTGCCAAGAACTTGTGCAGCGCTGGGGACCGGCATGTCGCGAGCTCTTACCTCGAAGGCGTCATTCTGGCAAACCCAGATAAGGATAACTTCCTCGTGCCTTACTTTCCCGAGTAAGTCATCCCCTAACCACCCTGTAACATATGATTTCTTAGATTTCAATCATTCTTTTTTTTCTAACGTTCCGTGTTCTATGCAGTGACACACATTGCACACTCATCCTCTTAAGCCCGAAATATTCCATGGCCACGTATTTCGACCCGGACCGTGACTCCAAGATAGACTACACAAATATTAAGAAAGTTCTTGATGATGTTCTCCCCGGCTACGCCAAATCTGGAGGCACCTTCACCAAGCCAGTTCGTAGATACGGCAGGCACGTGTTCGCCCACAATACAAAGTTCTCCTGCGTCAAGCAGCCGCCTGTCGGTCAGAAGGATGCCAACTACGCCCTCCATCACATGCGGGCGATCGTACGGGACCATCATCACCTTCTGCTACCAGATAATCTCAAAGATTGGGCTGCGAGCTTGTCGGCAATCCAGGACGCGGACATCAGACAAGAATTCTTTCGCATCCAGTCAGAGTTTGCGAAAATTATCCATCAAGATTTCCTTCGTACCTCGGGGCAGTTCTACCTTAGATATCAACCGTCCAATAGTGAGATAGACACAACGCTACAAATGCAGGCTAATAACGCCCGCAATTTCATGACCATCACGACAGACGGCGGCTTTATCCAAGCTCCGGTCCGATGTGTCGAGTCGACAGTAGTGATGCTAAGTGTAGTTCTGAAACATTGATTGGCTCATGTTGTAATTAAACTTTAATGAACTTGTATGTCTCTTTGGTTTGGACAGTCGTTCAACTTAGATGTAATCGATGCTATTTATTAGTAGGAGCATGAATCGTGCTATTAATGTCTTGCTTTTGTCTTCCGATCCTTTGGTTGCATACTTATATATTGCTTATGTATTGTATGTTGTTTGGCTTGTGCATAGAGATGCCTTCGTATGTCGTGTACAAGGTTAAGGTTCCCGGAGTCTACGACGACTGGGAGGAGTGTCGGAGACAGGTTCACCGTTTCAGCGGTAACAGTTACAAAGGGTACACCAATAGGGCGGAGGCAAAATCTAGATACGCCCGCTATCTAGCGGGAGAGATGATGGAGCATTGGAGGAACCGGATGAAGACCAGTTTCATCGCGATGATGCTCATCGTGATGACCGCAACTCTCTTCTATATGATGGTAGTTTAGATGATCGATATTGACTTGTAATGTGAAGACAAACACGCTACTCGCGGTCTCGAGACTTGTAATGTTCTACCTTTGTTCGGTCTTTTGAATTCGGAGACTAATATGATGAATTGTATTCGGAGACTAATCTTCTATTGTATTCGATGAATCTGTTGTTGCTGTGTGGTGTTGTCTAAATTCTGTCCAATAATATATTTTGTAACCTGTGAAAATATCAGAAAAGAAAAAAAAATCTCTAATATTCATACTATTGGCGCACCACACAAGACACTAATGGGGCGCTATGATAATCACACTAATGGCGCATCACCAATTGATGCGCCATTAGTACGCCAAAGCACATGGGTACATATGGCCCCCTGGGAGGCATACTAATGACGCACTCTGGGCTATACTAATGGCGCACTACGTGGTGCACCATTAGAATACCAGATACTAATGGCGCACCAGTGGTGCGCCATTAGAATTTAATTCTAATGACGTGATGCTAGTGACGCACCAGTAGTGCGCCATTAGTAGCCAAAACTGGTGCGCCACTAGCATGCCTTTTCCTAGTGACACGATCAATATACTCTAATACATGCAGTGCAACCGTGCAACCTTATCAATATACTCTGTTGCATGCAGTGCACAGGTGCAACACGATCAACACACTTCGTCGCATGGGATTCGATTAAAATACTTTGATGGCCTGTCGTTTCTATTTGTCACTGGTTTGCATGTATGCCGCTGTTTCCTTTTGGTGCAGACGGTGTTTTCTTGTGTCGTTTTTGCTGCCGCTTTGATCGCGTTTTCCAGTGTGCTCGGCTTCTTTCGTCGGTGCCAATTTTTATGTTCTTTCTAGAGTCGTCCTGCCTATTGTCAGGCTATAAATAGGCTGCTTCTTCTTTTGTGGTGTTGTCTGTGGTCTCATTGATGTCTTACTGCTCGGTGGTTGCTCCTTCATTCAATTGTGATGGTCTGCGTCGTCATGACCGGCCTCGTGGCTCGCGCAGGGCCGGCCCTGGGGGGGCAGGGGGGCGGCCGCCCCGGGCCCCAAGATCGAGGGGCCCCTCCCCTGATATACATGTAGGCTATGGCCCAACAAAATTTCGGTCAAAAAATTCTATGGAATAGATAGTTGGGCCTCACGCAGCACAATGGAATGTACTCATCTACTCCTAGCGAGCAAGGGAGCCAGCGATCGATTAGTTTGTACATGCACGTAAAAAAAAGGAATTGATTGATCCTCTCTGATTCGTTTCTATATAGGTTAGTACGTGCATGTCTAAAAAAAGAAACCGATTGAAACTGATTGATCCCTTCCTATTCCATCATGCAGGTATTTCACGCAGCGATTCCCAATTTCTCAGCCGGCGTCGACCCTTCATCTCTTCGCGACTGCGAGTTCGGCGCTCCTTTTCCCTCTTTCTTCTAAATCGATTTTTCCTCCCTAATTCAGATCGACCGCCGGTTTCAGTTTCGTGCCTCCCTGGGGCCATCGGAACCCTGCTTTGCTCTCCGTCCATAAATGATTCGACCATCCGAGGTATATCTTCTATTCATATTGAGGTTCCTAGTCGCCTAGATGAATAGCAGGCACATCGGCATTGTTCAACAATTGTTAATTGATGCAATTTTTTCTTTATTTTGAGAATTGTGTCTTATCCTATCATCCATAAGAAAGTATCAATCTGGTAGCAATGAAAGGAAAAGGAAGAAAGATGTGGATGAATTAGTACAACCACAGTGCAAAAAAACTCATATATTTTTCTAAGAGAGTTGGCATAGTTGCCATAGAGGAAGGGCAACCAACTAATGGCAATTCAGAATTTGATCAGCGAGAAGAAAATGTCAACACCAACAACAACGATAATAACGTAAGTGGCTCTGATCATGTACGTAGGTAATTCATTGGATGTAATGCACAGTCAGGTAGTCATCATGAACAACCAGTTTATACTACTAATATTTATGAAAAACATTGGGAAAATCTTGATAAAAAACAACAAACATCTTAGTTGAGAAAGGGTCTAAGAGAGGAGACAAAAAATGTCATACCATCTAGATGATGCAGAAAGACATTTTTCATATGCTCATTATCATAGGAAATTAACCAATGGGTAGGAACATGATAAAAAATGAGTAGTTTATTCAAAAGATGTCGACAAAGCTTTTTGCTTCTGCTGTAAGATCTTCAGTCTAGCATTAGTAGGAGTTTATTCCAAAAATGTCGACAAAGTTTTTTTGCTTCTACTATAATATCTTCAAGTCTACCATTAGCAGGATCAGGGATCATGAGCACATGATGGATTAGGACATTTGTAGATAATATATATACTGATTTTGGATGCATTTAAATGTTATTGGTAATATTTCATACATATGCATATTAATTTTTATTGTTATGATGTGTACATTAAGGGCCCCGGATTTTGGTCTCGCCCCAGGCCCCCAAAATCTCAAGACCGGTCCTGGGCTCGCGTGGTCTTACGGTTGATCGTCGCGGTGGTTCAGGGCGTGGTGCTGCTTCTGCTGATTCGCCCGACAGGCCTACGATTCCCCATCGTCGCCCGTTCTGTCGGCTTGGTCGTCCCGCGCGTGCTTTGTCTTCTCCGCGTGCTTGCTTGGTGCCGTCTCCTGTTTCAGCGATTCAATCTGGTTTGTCTCTTTTTTTTCGTTCGATTGGTTTTTGTTGTTTTTGTGGATTAATTGTTGTGATTTGTTGTTGCAAGCAGGTGGTCGTGCTTCTGTTGCGTCTCGCAGGGAGGAAATTCGTTAGGGAAAACGATCTGTTGATTCTGCTCTTGGTTTGTGTTTTTGGCTCAATGAAATTTTATTTTTGGCTGTTGTTTGTTGCTACTTAATTATATGGTCCATATTGTATTTATAGATGTATCTTTCTGCGTGCCGGAGACGTCTGGATGTGATGTTGTTGCTGCTGCGGCCACTTTGCCTTCTGTAGACTATGGTATTCTCTTGTTTTTTTTCTAAGTGCGGCTGGAGTTATCCTTTTGTTTGGGTTGGGGCCGATGTGGTTGGTTGCATGGGACATTCATGTTAGCCGAATGTGCCCTCATGATATTGCGTGTGTGCCGTATGTACGACTGGTGCTACTATGTGTACACCCTGATGTACATGAGTGGATACGTACACGTGTGTGTTTGTGTTTAAAACATGCAAAAATGAATAAATAAATAAATGGACATTTTTTAAACATGTGAATGTTTTTAAGACCAGCGAACACTTAGAAGATTCATGTTTTCTGAAAATCATGAATATTACTAAACACATGTACAATTTAAAAAAATTATGAGTATTTTAAAACAATTGTGAAAACATTTAACTTCATGGCTATGTTTAAGCTTCGTGAACACATTTTAATTACTCCCTCCATTCCTCAATATAGGGTGTATAGTTTTTGGCACGGAAATTAAAGAACGCACGTGGAGGGAAAATTTCACAAGTTTTGGGTGATATTACACCTGACTAATTGGCATGAGAAAATAGAGGATATTGCCTAATATAAGGAAACGTAATCAAATACCTGGAAAAATTATCCAAACGAGTGGTGCAACGCAATACACCTTATATTTCGGGTTTTTTCTCAAAAATATATACACCTTATATCAAGGAACGGAGGGAGTATTTACTTTCTTAAATTTGTGCACAATTATAGTATTTACTAACATTTTGTTGAATTAATGAATTTCCAGTTATATGAACATTCATTTCAAGATATATTTTTCTAAAAAATAATTTTTTTTATTAAATTCATTAGTTCCAACTAATTGAACTGACATAAAAACGGACAAGTAAAATCTTTACAAAAAAATGTTGTTTGTGTTGGTTGCAACTCGTGGTGTAGAAAGTTTAAAAAAAATGCCCAACCACCGCTTATGGGCCCATAGTAGTTTACAGAACGTGCCCAAATCAAGCCCAAAGGCGACTCGGGCAGCTGATCGAGCCCACTAACGGGCCCAACAGCGTTGTCCAACGGGGCAGTTGAGAGTAGTAACAGAGGAGTTCGAAATGTAGGGCGGAGGTGCCTATTTAAGCCCCCCCCCCCCCCTTCGGAGGTGGGACTAAACGATGATGTTGTCCCGCGCGTGTGAGGGGAGAGGGCGTGGGCCGTGGGAAGAGGACGAATGGCGGCCTGTCTCTATTGGGCTGAACTGGTCTGGCCGGTGACAGTGTTGAATACGGCCTGGTGACGCTTGGTGTTGTTAAGTGCACCCTGTGGTGTACTCGTGTGTGTGCGTGCATGTGCCATGCATGTGTGTGCGCTGTTATCGGTGGTGTGTGCTATCGACACTGGTTTATTTGTATTTTTTTCTTGATTTTGGTTGTAGCAAATTTTTGTATTTGCAGCTAATTTTGGTTTCTGTATTTGCAGATAATTTTGTTCCCAGTGTTGAAGATGCTACTGTTGCCTCTGGTGCTTCATACTCCCTCTGTTTCTTTTTAGTCTGCATATAAGGTTTGGTCAAAATCAAGCTTTGCTTAGTTTGACCAACTTTATATTAAAAAATATCAACATTCACAATATGAAATCAACATTTTCAGATGCACCATGAAATGTATTTTCATATTATATAGTTTAAGTGTTGTAGATATTCATATTTTTTAATATAAATTTGGTCAAACTTTGTTTAGTTTGACTTTGACCAAAACTTATACGCGGAGTAAAAAGAAACGGAGGGAGTATTTTTCTGATTGGTTGCGTGGTCATTCGGTGGTTGCTCATCCACGTGTTGTTCCGCTTCGATGTGCGGGGTCTTTTTTTCGATCCGTTCTGTTAGGTTGGTTGTTATATACGTGTGATTATGTGGCAAAATAAAATATTTTACTGACCTTCATTTTTTTTTGAAGTTTTGCCCACGCCGGTCGTCGATGTTGCCGATAGTGATCGTGCTCGACGCAAGAGGAAATTGATTCGATCATACCGGTCTGGGAGGAGTAAAGGTTTGTGTTTTTTTTATTCTAATTAGTTTTAATGTTGTTCATGCAGTGAAATTTTTTTGTGCAGTCCGTGTGTTGGCACTCCTTATTTCGAAGGACTTGGTTCATCTACTCAAGAATATGGCGCTGTGTAATTGTTTTTGTATTTTACTTGTATGTAGCATGAAATTATTGGTTTAGTAAATCTATTGTTGTTGGTGCAGCTGTTCAGAGGGGCTGTTCGTATTATGGCAGTCCGGATCTTACATGTCAGTGGTGTGGAGCGTTTTATTGGTTCCATGAGGGCTCAACTTATCACCGGGCATCTACTATCCGAAGACCTGTTTATATGGGTTGTTGTCGTGCTGGCAAGGTTTCTTTGCCAAAGTTCCGTCCTTGGCCGTCGCCATTGGATAGATTGATACGGTTTGACGGAGACGTGACTTCTAATAAGTTCACGTGGTTGATTAGACAGTATAATTTAATGTTTTGTTTTACATCATTGGGTGCTCATATTGATAACAGTATCAATGTTGGTGGTGCTCCCTACGTGTTTAAGATGAATGGAGTGGTATATCACCGTATTGGACCTCTTGTGCCTCCTGATGGTTTTTCACCGAAATTTGCTCTGGTATATATGATTGATTCAGGTGACGAGATTGACAGCAGACTTAATGTGTTCGCTAGGGATGACGGCAGTTCTCTTTGCCCAGATCCTGAAATTGTTGCATCTCTTGTTAGGATGCTCGATATGCATAATCCTTTGGTTCATAAATTCAGGCTTGCTCGCCAGAGCCTGTGTAGTCCTGATGCACCGAGGGTATCTATATGCCTTTTAGGTAATGACAGTGGACCACATGGTACACATTTTTCTGGTCCCACTGTTTCTGAGGTTGTTGCACTTATCGTTGGTGATTTGACACCTGAGCGTAAGAGTTTCGATGCTATTGCTGAAAGTCATTCTGGTGCTTTGAAGCACATATATGCTCACATATGCAAACGATTTACTGACTACTAAACAATTATTGGTTCACCTTGGTGTGCTATCTATCAGTCATGCTTTTCAAAAAGTATATAATCGCCAAGGAAAACAATAACAGATCTATATTACATAATACATTCAACATGTGACAAGGTCAACAAGCACAAAGAAGAAAAACCATGAAATCAGCAAGATGAGACCATCCAAAGAAGAAATAAAAATAAAAATAAATGAAGGAGGGCAATATGATATCTACTTGGTAGCGCAAGTAGAACACTACCAAGCGTATCTGCCTCCAGTGGAGAAAGGCTAAAAAAATAAAGGACAGCAATATGATATCTCCTACATAGTTTAGGTAGAGCACTACCAAGCATATTTCCCTCCAATGGCAGCGCCACCAGTGCCTCGGAGAGTCACTGCTCGGGCAGCAGCGTCATGGCGATCATCTATGATCATTGCACACAGAAGCATAGAGAAGCCGAGCAATGCTACTAGCAGCCCAACTATGAGAACTAGGATCAACTCTGAGCTCACATCCTCCATTGGAGGCCTCCTCTCGATCTTTTGTCACCGGAGGAAGAAAAGAGGTGAAAATAAGGGAGAAGGAATGAGATACGTTGTGGGATGGAGAAAAAAGAAGAGAGTTTGTGGTTATTTTTATAGCCCGAAGTCGGTGTACGATGGGCGAAGTTCACCAGCACCGCTCGCCGGTGTTCAGGATGCGAATCTGCGAGCAGTGCCGAAAAGGTATTGGTCCTTGAGATGACTGCTTGCTGTATCGGTAGCGAGCATGCCTCACACTACCACGGTACTGCCCTAGATGCTCTATGCCCTAGATGGTGCAAGTGGTGTGGCGACCGATTCTCCGGGTATTAATTCCCAGAAAATGGCCCTTGTGCCCATCAGCCCCAGCATAACTGTTAGCTGATGGGGCACCAACTTGATACAGAAATTCCAAGCAAAATACAACACATGTACTACAAGACCATTCTGGCCTATGAGTACAACAAATGGTTCTAGTGGTTGATGGCGGAAGCGGGTTGTGAATCATCTGTCACAACCTAGCTAGTCATGCATTAGAGTGTTGCATCATGTTTATTCTTTCATCAGAAACTTGAAATGGGGATGACAGAACCCCCAGTCCCCTCGGAAACCAACTAGGGTTACTAAAATAATTTTTCAATGAACCTGAAATGCCCTTCTAAAATGCCCATCATTTTTGTCTTGGTTCAGAACCTCTGCCAAAAATGGTGCACATTTTCCTAGGCCATCCTAGGGTTTTTGAACTAAATCATAAATATTTGAATTTGGGCATTTAAAATAATATAAAATATTTAAATGCTCAAATATCTCCAAACTAAAATGTTTCATGTTGGAAATAATCCAACTATGGGCCAGGAATAGTTTGGTGATTTTTGAACTTGCCTAGGTATTTTATTTAATTCAACAAAGTTGCAGATATATTAAATAAAACAGAAACAGAAATAAAAAGGGGGAAAACTTACCTGGGCTCCTCCACCGTGCGGCCCAGCCAGCTGGCCGGCCCAGCCAGCAGCGGCCCAGCCCACCACTGCAGCTCTCCGTCGTCTTCCTCCCCTCGCCCCGAAGCTGCTGCGTGCTCGCGCGCGCACGGCCGCGCGGCCACCTCCTGCTTGCCGACGCGCTCCTGGCCGCGTGGACGACTCCCGCAGGCCGTCCCGATCCCCCCTGCTCTCTCTCACTCTCCCCCGGCTCTCCCCTCCTCTCCCTCGCTCTCTCTCTCACACGGCCGAACACCACCGTCGCCGCCGTTCGCCATAGCAGCCATCTCCGGCCACCCCTCGCTCCCCCGACTAGCTCAGGAGCTCCGCCTCGACTCCCTCTTCCTCCCCACCGCTCCACAGCTCCCCGGAAGCCCTGCATCGCCGCCACGTCGCCGTTCCCCTCTTCGGGCTCCGACCACCGTCGCCGTCGAATTCGCCGTCTCCAGCGCGTCCCCGAGCCCGCTTCGACGCCCACTGCAACCGCGGTGAGCTACGCCACCGTTTCCCCCTCTCCTTCCCCTCGTTCCCTCACCGTAGCCACCTCCCCACCACGGCCGAACCTCCGCCGTCGCCGAGCTCGCCGTCGACGCAGCCCCGGTGACCATTTGGTCACCCCGGCGAGTCCAACGAGTTCGCAAGACCCCGTAGAGCATCCCTAGCGCCTCGCTTTGCTCGACTTCGAGCTCCAGCACCGTTCCCGTGCACGACCGAACCCCGGCGGCCGCAGCCGAGCTCGCCGCCGTCGACTCCGGCCACCCCGACCCCAACGGGCTCCGCCAAGAGCTGCGGGTTGGCCTCAGCTCCACTCCTGTGGTCTCCGCGGTCCGTTTGGTGGCCGAAATGACCAAAACCACTTCCGCCGCCGCGTCGGGCTCGCCGGCAGCTGACATTAACTTTGACCACGGGTGGGCCCTGGTTGACTCCCCTGAGTCAATGACAGGTGGGGCCCAGCCCTGTTATTTAAACATGATTAGTTTTAATTAAGTTTTAATTAAAATAATCACCCTGACATGCGGGACCCACTGTCAGGTTTGACCTGGACCAGTTCCGTTGACCTGCTGACGTCACACTGACGTCAGGCTGACGCAGTAAATGATTTTCTGGATTTAAATTAAATCAGGAAATTCCAGAATATTATTTAAACTTCAAAAATTCATAACTTTTATTCTGTAACTCCAAATTGGACAAATTATATATGAAAAATGATCAGAAAAATCCAATCTATCCATCTGTACTATTTTCATGCATGATCAAACAAGTTAAATTGATGTTTTAAGCAGAACAAGGAAAAGCACTTTAAAAGGCCATATTTGAATTTGAAATTTGAATCTTTGATTCAAATTTGTTCAAACCCTTCTGGCTTTAGTTGCATTAGCCCAATACACTCATATTGCCATGTTTCATGCATGCATCATATTGTTGCACATTGTTTGGTGATGCTTGTGTATCGATGCCCTTGCGACAGGTTCTGTCCCCGAGGAGTACCGTGATTACCCTAACGAAGAACCGTATCCGTGCATCGAACCATCAGGCAAGCAACCAACCATTTGATCATATCGATACAATCCCATGTTCTCGCTCCTGCTCTCTTTTACTGCATTAAGACAACGCGATTCAAACTGCTGTGTGCTACGGTAGTTGAACCCATTTCCTCTGCATGACCTGTCATTGCCACAGTAACTAGATGAAACCCACTAGCATGTGTAGGAGTTGCTTGAGCCATATGTATGTGTTGTTCCTACCTTGCTATGCCTGCTATGCTTAGAGTCGTGTCAGGTCTGGTTCATCTGGGTGATGGGCTGGAGTGAAATGATTATGTCGGTAATGAGAGTGGTGTGGTGAACACGATTTGGTAAAGGTATCGATGAAAGGCCATGTAGGAGTACATGGTGGGTTGTTTCATTGAAGCCGACCTTAAGCACTGAGATCTGTATGTGTGATTTAAGAATCAGCTACTACCATGCATTGGGCCCGAAACCAATGGACCCTCTCGGCTTCTTATTCACCCTAGTTCTCCGTCCAGGAGTTGCAAGTAGTTTCTGGTGTTTGTAGCCTACTGGAGGCCGTGGACAGCGCTGACCGTAGGGGTGGGCTGTGATGCGGTAGGTACGTGGCCGGGTGTACCGAATACCCGTTAGGTATCTCGGGAACCCTGTTCACATCGTTCGGGGCCGTATGGGAAACCTCGGCCGGACTCCCTGCGGATGGAACCTGAATAGGCGATAAACCTGGACTGGAGGCTTAGGTGATTAGGTAGGTCGTGGCCGACACCCACGTTGGGCTTCCGCTTGAAGGTTGCCGAGTACATGTCGTGTAAACGACGGTAAGTGGTGAGAGCGTGTATGAAGAAGTACCCCCTGCAGGGTTAACATGATCTATTCGAATAGCCGCGTCCGCGGTAAAGGACTACTTGGTTGCCTATACAGTTCATAGACAAGTAAATGGAAACTGTTAAAAGCCTCAAGATAAGTGTGAGTGCCGAGGATGGCTCTTCCGTAGGAAGACGGAGGCGGATCCTCGGTAGTGTATTGAAGTGGTGAGTAGTGGACTCGTGTGCGCAAAACCATTTCAAGTTGGAGTATCGTAGGTTAGCCTAGCCAAGAGTCAAAGCTGGCTTGCTGCAATAACTCCACCAACCCTTCTTGATACTATGCATGTATGTAGGATCTGATGTAAGTCTTGCTGAGTACCTTTGTACTCATGTTGCTATAATCTACATTTTTACAGAAGACGCTGCAACCCCTTCTGATGGGTTCTATGTAGACGTTGACATCAACGAGTAGGCTAAAGACCCAGGTGGTGACCCTGAGCTTGTGAAGGACCACGTAGTATAGCTAGGCTTTCCAAGCCTCTTTTATTTTACTAGTTGTCTGTACTCAGACAAGTTACTTCCGCTGCTGGTTTGTATGACTGTATGACTTGTATGTGGGGTCGTGAGACCCGTACCTTTGTGTATGTTATGTATGGCTCACTGAGCCTTAAATAAAGTACTTGTGTCATAGAGTCATGTTGTGATGCTTCGTTGTATTTGCACATATCGAGCATATTGTGTGTATGATTGAAATGCTTGGTATGTGTGGGATCTGACTATCTAGTTGTTTATCTTTAGTAGCCTCTCTTACCGGGAAATGTCTCCTAGTGTTACCGCTGAGCCATGGTAGCTTGCTACTGCTCTGGAACACTTAGGCTGGCCGGCATGTGTCCTTCTTCGTTCCTGTGTCTGTCCCTTCGGGGAAATGTCACGCTTTGAGTACCGGAGTCCTGTTAGCCCGCTACAGCCCGGTTTACCGGAGTCCTGCTAGCCCAGTGCTACAGCCCGGACCCACTTGCTGATGACCGACACGTTCGAAGCTGGGTCATGGATGCCTGTCCCTGTAAGTCTGTGCCACTTTGGGTTTACGACTAGTCATGTCAGCCCGGGCTCTTTATCATATGGATGCTAGCGACACTATCATATACGTGAGCCAAAAGGCGCAAACGGTCCCGGGAAAAGGTAAGACGACACCCGTGGGGATACCGTGCGTGAGGCCGCAAAGTGATATGAGGTGTTACCAGCTAGATCGATGTGACATCGAGTCGGGGTCCTGACAGCGTTGGCATCAGAGCCGGACTGCCTGTAGGTTCTCCAAGCCAAACTGGTCGATGTTGAGTCTAGAAATTCTTTAGTTATATGTAGGGGAATTGTTTGTGGGTTGGAACGTAAGGCTCTTTTTACTCCTTATACCTTATGACTTTCTGATCTGAGTCAGTCCATTCTTCCACCGGGGGTTAAGGAATTAGGATCTGTTCTCTCTATCAGGATCACGAGTTACTAATCAGTAGTACCTTATAAGTTTGATGGTTACAAGCCTAGTTCAGTTCTACTACCACATTATGTTGCCAGAATGGTTTCAGAACTTTGATATGATGATGATGAGTGGGTACGAAATCCTTTGTCAAATGTCTCAAATCCTTTTTGAGCATTTACAGCTGTTATGCTGCCGAAATTTTGCTAGAAATTCTAATGCCTTTGCATTATGATTGTGCTTTCAGATGGCCACTCGCGACCTCAATCAAGTGGTTCGCCTGACTCGATGCCTAGATGTACCCGGCCATACTGCTAAGTTGGTCAGGGTAATGACTGAGGCTGGATATCGCTGGTATCCCGAGTACACGGTCGAAGAGCAATTCCGAGATTTTAATCAAAGCCAGTATCTCTGCACTGTCAGGATATTTCCATCTTATCCTGGATCCACCGAGCCTCTTCACTGCTCCTATGGACTCGGGGTTACTATTGAGATGGCTGTGCAGGACGCCGCCTACTCTATGATGACCATTATGCGAGTCAGATCTGGGTTATTTCGGGACTCTGATTTCCGGTATATGCCAGGATCACTTCCGGGAGCGCAAGGGTATCTCCAGGCTATCTATGCTGGCCCCACTCAGGAGGATTCACGGACTCGCACCACTGCTGAGATGCTCGAGGATAAGGACCGTGAAAATCGGGCCTTAAGGCTAGAGCTCTTCAACACCCGTGCTGACCACTGGGCCACTTTGACTCGGTTCGCACCGGCGGTGCAAGCTGGATATTCAGATATGCGCGATCTCTATCCTGTGAGGTCCGCTCTGCCAGACGTGATGGTTTGGCGTGATGTAGGAGGCATCACCCCACCTCGCGGTCCCCGCAGGCCACCGTTTGTTGGTCCAAGGCCTCATCCTAGCCCCTATGGTCCACAAGCTCCGCGAGACCGTCTGTTTCCAGATGATCATGTTGAGCTTCCGGGCTATGGAGGTGACTTCTACGAGGACTACTACGGATCGGTCTAAGTTAGTGGTAGTATCACTAGTTCGCACTAGCTGTGTCGTCTATCGTCCCGCGTGACTCGTGGGATATGACCTAGTTTGTACTCCTTCCGGAGGTGTAGAAAAATAATGTATAGGAGTTTGGAATGCCTCCGATGAGATGTAATCCTCTTTTCACCGTAATAGTACTTTGTTTGGTCTTGTACTAAACCCTGTATGGTGTGTATGACGATGGAATAAAAGAAGCAGTTTCTGTATCTACCATGTCATACGGATGATCATCTTGCATTCCGAGTTATTCCTTACATTATGTATCCTATGTCGGAATTTTACCATCCTGACTAAATCATTGTCTTGTTTACCTAGGATGGTCAACACGCGCGCTAACCCTGCTTCTCAAGAGCAGGCCGAAGGCAGTGAAGCTAGGGATGCAAATCTGCCTCATCCTCCTTCACTAGCCGAGGTTATGATGGAAGCTGAGAGAAACAAGCGGGAGACAAACCGTTTGTTGGAGCGTATTGAACAGAATACAGCACACCATCAGAGGGCTAACGTGGTGTCACTCAGTGATTTTATCAAATTGCATCCACCCACGTTCCACCACTCCGTCGAGCCCCTCGACGCTGATGACTGGCTTCGCAGTATCTCTCACAAACTGCGTTCCGCGCTGGTAGCGGAGGCTGACAAGGTCACCTTTGCTGCATATCATCTTGAAGGCCCCGCCAGTCTATGGTGGGAGAATTATGGAGCTATGCGCCCAGCGGGCCATGTCACAACTTGGGCTGAGTTCAGCGAGGCTTTCCGTGAACATCACATTCCGGAGGGTCTCATGGACCGTAAACGTGAAGAATTTTGCAGTTTCACCCAAGGCCGACTTTCTGTGGATGCCTATAGCAGGGAGTTTGGTAATCTCGCCCGATATGCAACTGAGGAAGTGTCTACTGACGCCAAGAAGCAAGCAAGGTTTCGTAAGGGCCTTAGTCCTGAGCTTCGCCGCGACCTCCGTCTGCATGAGTGCACATCTTTTTCGAAACTTGTCAACAAAGCCATCAGTGCTGAAACTGGTCAGACTGACTATGACGCAACACGCAAGCATGGACGTGACATGGGTTCCTCATCCGGTGCTGGTCCTCAGAAGCGCCGCGTGTGGGTACCCAACACTGCCCTGCCACCCAGGTTCACACCGAGGCCATCTTTCCAGGCGCCTCGCCCTGTTCAACAGACTGCTCCAGCCAAGCCCTATGTGGGTTCAACTAACAATGCTCCTCCACGTACCAGTTCCGTGACTTGTTTCAAGTGTTGGGAATCTGGTCACTATATGCGTGAATGCCCCCAGACCAACCCCAATCAATCTGCTAAAGCTGTTGGCCGTGGCAAGCCGACAGGAAAAGTATTCCACGCCAAGCCGGTCACCGCTTCACGTGGCCATGTCAACTGCATCTCTGCCGAAGAAGCTCAAGAGGATCCCAACGTCGTTCTCGGTACGCTTCTTGTTAATTGCCACCCGGCATCTGTTCTTTTCGATACAGGAGCCTCTCATTCTTTTATATCCAAAAGTTATGCTCGTCTGCATAACGTTGCATTCTGTGACATGCCATCCACTATGGAAATCTCTACCCCTGGTTCTAGATGGCAGACCTCTAGGGTAAGTTATGGAAATGAGATCCAAGTCGACAGACTTGTTTTCCTCGCGTCTTTGATAGCCCTTAAATCTTCAGATATTAATATCATTCTGGGTATGGACTGGATGTCGGCTCATCATGCCCAAATCGATTGCTTCTCTAGGACTGTTCAACTCACCCATCCTTCGGGAAGATAGTCAATGTCTTGACCCGAATAGCCAAGCGACAATTATATTCTCTTAACGCCAGCCCTTTGCCAGACCTTGAGGACGTTCCGGTAGTCCGTGACTTCCTGGATGTCTTTCCAGAGGAATTGCCAGGTGTTCCACCTGACAGGGATTTTGAGTTTGTAATAGACCTCATTCCAGGAACCGTTCCGATTGCTAGAAGACCTTATAAGATGGCACCACTAGAACTAGCCGAGCTTAAGAAACAACTCGATGAGTCCTTGAAAAAGGGTTTCATCCGACCTAGTTCATCTCCGTGGGCTTGCCCCGTCCTATTCGTCAAGAAGAAGGATGGTACGGACCGGATGGTTGTAGATTACCGACCTGTCAATTTGGTCACAATCAAGAACAAATATCCACTTCCCAGGATCAACGACCTGTACGATCAGCTCGCTGGATCCTCAGTCTTCTCCAAGATGGATTTGAGGTTGGGCTACCACCAAATCAAAATCAGGAACGGGGACATTCCTAAAACGGCCTTTGTTACTCGTTACGGCCAATACGAGTACACCGTCATGTCCTTCGGATTAACCAACGCTCCAGCCACCTTTTCTCGGTTAATGAACTCAATCTTCATGGAGTATTTGGATAAATTCGTCGTGGTTTACCTCGATGATATACTCATCTACTCCAAGAACGAGGAAGAACATGCCGAACATCTAAGGCTAGTGTTGCAGAAACTTCGAGAGCATCGCCTTTATGCCAAATTTTCTAAATGTGAATTCTGGTTGTCAGAAGTGACCTATCTGGGTCATGTAATATCTGGTAAAGGTATTGCTGTTAACCCTGAGCGAGTTCAAGCCGTCCTTAATTGGACTCCACCCGAATCGGTCAAGCAAGTTCGGAGTTTTCTGGGCTTAGCGAGCTATTGTCGTCGCTTTGTCGAGAACTTCTCCAAAGTTGCCAAACCTCTAACCGAACTCCTCAAGAAAGATAAAAAGTTCGAATGGACTCCACAATGTGAGCACAGCTTTCAGGAACTGAAAAGACGCCTGACCTCTGCTCCCGTACTGGTACCGCCAGACTTCTCTAAGGACTTTGTTATCTACTGCGACGCTTCGCGACAAG